>NC_059256.1:6197357-6209857 GCF_017591435.1 Portunus trituberculatus | reverse complement strand
GAAACGCTGGCTGCTGATGACTACAGCCGCACAGAGGTAGTGTATTGTACAAGCTGGATGGAAGTATGCAAACCTCGCAATGAAGATGGAAAAGTTGAGGAAATGGTTCTTCTATCTTGACTTTTGCCTAAAATAAGCATCTTGTGTGTGTGTGTGTGTGTGTGTGTGTGTGTGTGTGTGTGTGTGTGTGTGTGTGTGTGTATTTACCTAGTTCTAGTTTTACAGAGCCTGGGATTTATGCTTGTGTGGCCCGTCTCCATATCTACACTTATCCAATCTTACTTTAAAAGTATGCACACTCGTTGCAGACACTACTTCATTTAAACTGTTCCACGTCTCAATACATCTTTGCGGGAAACTATATATTTTTACATCTCTCAGACGTGTGTGTGTGTGTGTGTAGGTAAGATTATTATTATTTTTTACAGGTCTAATTAATACTTATTTCTTACAGGTCAAACTAATATCTCTCCTTTTCTCTGGCAGGACAAACTAATCTTTCTCAGTTTTTTAAACATATAGTGTTATTCATGCGTTTTGCCTGTTTTTCATTGTTTTGGTGCGTGAAAAATCTGAAAACACTTTTTTCCCTCTTTCTTTGGTTTCTTTATATTGCCTTGTTTTCATCAATTTTATCGTTCTAAGGTATAAAAATGTGAAATGACGAATATAAAAAATTTTCAATCGATATAGTCTTTTTCCATAAAACACCTTGAAAACACATAAATAAGACGTTTCAACAAATATAGTGTTTTGCCTGCATTTCTGAGTTTTGGTGCATAAAATGCTGGAAAACACCTAAATAACCCATTGTTGACATATATCAGTTCGTTAAGCAAATAGTGTTATTCATGCGTTTTGCCTGCTTTTCTATGTTTTGGTGCAAAAAAAAAAACTGAAAACTACTAAAATAATAGTTTTTTGTTCCTCTTTCTTTTGTTTCTCTATATTGCCTTGTTTTCATCAAGTTCATCGTTCTGAGGCATAAAAATGTAAAATGGCTTGAATGTACAATTTTTTTTTTTTTTTTTTTTTTTTTTTTTTTTTATACCTTAAAAACACATAAATAAGACATTATAAGAAATATAGTGTTTTCCCTGCATTTCTGAGTTTTGGTGCATGAAATGCTTGAAAACACCAAAATAACCCGTTTTTGACATATATCAGTTCCTTAAACAAATATTGTTTAATCATGCGTTTTGCCTGCATTTCTGTGTTTTGGTGAAGAAAAAGCTGAAAACTACTAAACTAACAAGTTTTCCTTACTTTTTCTTTGGTTGTCTCTATATTGGCTTTTCATGAATTTTATCATTTAGAAGTATAACAATGTAAAATGACTTTAATAATCAAAACTCTCAATCGATAGTTTTTTTTTTTTTTTATTTATTTTATTTTTTTTTTTATTTATTTTTTCCATAAAACTCCTTAAAAACACATAAATAAGACATATAGTGTTTTGCCTGCATTTCTGAGTTTTGGTGCATAAAATGCTGGATAACATCAAAATAACCCATTGTTGACATACTTCAGTTCCCTAAACAAATAGTGTTTTATCATGTGTTTTGCCTGCATTTCTGTGTTTTAGTGCAAAAAATGCTGAAACTAATAAAATAACACGTTTTGTTACTTTTACTTTCGTTCTCTATATTGGCTTGTTTTCATCAATTCTATCGTTTTGAAGCAAAAAAATGTAAAATGACTTGAATAAAACTCCTTGAAAACACATAAGAAGTTTCAATATATATAGTGTTTTGCCTGCATTTTTGAGATTTAGTGCATAAAATGCTGGAAAACACCATGATAACCCATTTTTGAGATATTTCACTTCCTTAAACAAATAGTGTATAATCAAGCGTTTTGCCTGCTTTTTTTGTTTTCTTGCAAAAACAAGCCAATATAAAGAAATGCAAGTAAAAGTAACCAAACTTAGTTAGTTTAATAGTTTTCAGCTTGTTTTGCACCAAAACACAAAAATGCAGACAAAATGCATGATTACACATTATTTGTTTAAGGAACAGAAATATATCAAAATGGGTTATTATAGTGTTTTCCTGCATTTATGCAAAACTCAGAAATGCACGCAAAGACTATATTTCTTCAAACGTCTTATTGATGTGCTTTTAATGTTTTATGAAATAAAAAAACTTGATTGAAAATTTTGTATATTAATTACATTTTACATTGTTATGTTTCAAAATGATAAAATGATGAAAACAAGCCAATATTGAGAAATGAAAAAAAAAGTAAGAAATGAAAGAGTTATTTTAGTAGTTTTTTTTTTTACCAAAACACAGAAATGCAGGAAAAACAAATGATAACACAATATTTGTTTAAGGAACTGAAATATGTAAAAAATGGGTTATATTGGTGTATTCCAGCATTTTATACACCAAAAACTCAGAAATGCAGGCAAAACACCATATTTGTTAAAACATCTTATTTATGTGTTTTTAAGGTGTTTTATGATTTTTTTTTTTCATAAAACATCTTAAAAACAAATAAATAAGACTTTTTTTTAACAAATATAGTGTTTTGCCAGCATTTCTTGGTTTTGGTGCATAAAATGCTGGACAACACAAAAATAATCCATACTAAACAAATAGTATTTTATCACGCGTTTTGCTTGCATTTTTGTGTTTTAGTGCAAAAAATGCTGAAACTACTAAAATAACACGTTATTGTTACTTTTACTTTGGTTTCTCTATATTGGCTTGTTTAATCAATTCTATTGTTCTGAAGCATAAAAATATAAAATGACTTGAATATAAAAAATTTTCAATGGAGATAGTCTTTTTTCATAAAACACCTTGAAAACACATAAATAAGAAGTTTAAAAAAATAGTGTTTTGCCTGCATTTCTGAATTTTAGTGCATAAAATGCTGGAAAACACCATAATAACCCATTTTTGACATCTTTCAGTTCCTTTAACAAATAGTGTGTATTCATGCGTTTTGCCTGCATTTTTGTGTTTTCCTGAGAAATGCAGTAGAAGTAACCAAGACGAGTTATTTTAATGGCTTTCAGCTTTTTTTGCACCAAAACACAATACTGCAGAGAAAACACATGATTACACATTAATTGTCTAAGGAACTTAAATATCTCAAAAATTGGTTATTAAGTGTTTTTCCTGCATTTTATGCACCAAAACTCAGAAATGCACGCAAAAGACTATATTTCTTCAAACGTCTTATTTATGTGCTTTTAAAATATTTTATGAAAAAAAAAGAAACTCGATTGAAAATTTTGTATATTAATTTCATTTTACATTGTTATGTTTTACATTGTTAGTGTTTTGCCTGCTTTTCTGAATTTTGGTGCATAAAATGCTGGAAAACACCAAAATAACCTATTGTTGACATAATTCAGTTCCTTAAACAAATAGTATTTTATCATGCGTTTTGCCTGCATTTCTGTGTTTTAGTGCAAAAAATGCTGAAACTACTAAAATAACACGTTATTGTTACTTTTACTTTGGTTTCTCTATATTGGCTTGTTTTCATCAATTCTATTGTTTTGAAGCATAAAATGTAAAATGACTTGAATATAAAACATTTTCAATGGAGATAGTCTTTTTTCATAAAACACCTTGAAAACACATAAATAAGAAGTTTAAAAAAATATAGTGTTTTGCCTGCATTTCTGAGTTTTAGTGCATAAAATGCTGGAAAACACCATATTAACCCATTTTGACATATTTCAGTTCCTTTAACAAATAGTGTGTAATCATGCGTTTTGCCTGCATTTTGTGTTTTCCTGTGAAAAGAAGCCAATATAGAGAAATGCAATTAGAAGTAACCAAGACTAGTTATTTTAATAGCTTTCAGCTTTTTGCACCAAAACACAAAAATGCAGACAAAACGCATGATTACACATTATTTGTTTAAGGAACTGAAATATGTGAAAAATGGGTTATTAATGTGTTTTCCAGCATTTTATGCACCAAAACTCAGAAAGACACGCAAAAGAATATATTTTTTCAAACGTCTTATTTATGTGCTTTTAAAATGTTTTATGAAAAAAAAAATTTGATTGAAAATGTTGTATATTAATTTCATTTTACATTGTTATGTTTCAAAACAATACAATTGATGAAAATAAGCCAATATAGAGAAACAAAAGTAAAAGTTAGAAAAACATGTTATTTTATTAGTTTTCAGCTTTTTTTTGCACCAAAACACAGAAATGCAGGAAAAGCAAATGATTACACAATATTTGTTTAAGGAAGTGAAATATGTCAAAAATGGGTTATATTGGTGTATTCCAGCATTTTATACACCAAAGTAAAATTGCAGGCAAAACACTATATTTATTAAAACATATTTTTTATGTGTTTTAAGGTGTTTTATATATAAAAAAAATTTTTTCCATAAAACACCTTAAAACACATAAATAAGACTTTTAACAAATATAGTGTTTTGCCAGCATTTCTGAGTTTTGGTGCATAAAATATTGGAAAACAATTAATAACCCATATTTGACATATATCAGTTCTTTAAGCAAATAGTGTTATTCATGCGTTTTGCCTGCTTTTCTGTGTTTTGGTGCAAAAAAAAGCTGAAAACTACTAAAATAACACTTTTTTGTTCCTCTTTCTTTGGTGTCTCTATATTGCCTTGTTTTCATCAATTTTATTGTTCTGAGGCATAAAAATGTAAAATGACTTGAATATACAAAATTTTCAATCGATAGTTTTTTTTTCATAAAACACCTGAATAACACATAATTAAAACATTTTAACAAATATAGTGTTTTGACTACGTTTCTGAGTTTTGGTGCATAAAATGCTGGAAACACCAAAATAACCCATTGTTGACATAATTCAGTTCCTTAAACAAATAGTATTTTATCATGCGTTTTGCCTGCATTTCTGTGTTTTAGTGCAAAAAATGCTGAAACTACTAAAATAACACGTTATTCTTACTTTACTTTGGTTTCTCTATATTGGCTTGTTTTCATCAATTCTATCGTTTTGAAACATAAAATGTAAAATGACTTGAATATAAAAAATTTTCAATAGTGATAATCTTTTTTCATAAAACACCTTGAAAACACATAAATAAGAAGTTTCAATAAATATAGTGTTTTGCCTGCATTTCTGAGTTTTGGTGCATAAAATGCTGGAAAACACCATAATAACCCATTTTGACATATTTCAGTTCCTTTAACAAATAGTGTGTATTCATTCGTTTTGCCTGCATTTTTGTGTTTTGCTGCAAAACAAGCCAATATAGAGAAATGCAAGTAGAAGTAACCAAGACGAGTTATTTTAATGGCTTTCAGCTTTTTTTGCACCAAAACACAAAATGTAGGCAAAACGCATGATTACACACTTTGTTTAAGGAATTGAAATATGTCAAAATGGTTATTGTTGTTTTCCTGCATTTTATGCACCAAAACTCAGAAATTCACGCAAAAGACTATATATCTTCAAACGTCTTATTTATGTGCTTTTAAAATATTTTATGAAAAAAAACTTGATTGAAAGTTTTGTATATTAATTTCATTTTACATTGTTATGTTTTACATTGTTAGTGTTTTGCCTGCTTTTCTGAGTTTTGGTGCATAAAATGCTGGAAAACACCAAAATAACCTATTGTTGACATAATTCAGTTCCTTAAACAAATAGTATTTTATCACGCGTTTTGCCTGCATTTCTGTGTTTTAGTGCAAAAAATGCTGAAACTACTAAAATAACACGTTATTGTTACTTGTACTTTGGTTTTTCTATATTGGCTTGTTTCATCAATTCTATTGTTTTGAAGCATAAAAATATAAAATGACTTGAATATAAAAAAATTTTCAATGGAGATAGTCTTTTTTCATAAAACACCTTGAAAACACATAAATAAGAAGTTTAAAAAAATATAGTGTTTTGCCTGCATTTCTGAGTTTTAGTGCATAAAATGCTGGAAAACACCATAATAACCCATTTTTGACATATTTCAGTTCCTTTAACAAATAGTGTGTAATCAAGCGTTTTGCCTGCATTTTGTGTTTTTGTGAAAAAAGCCAATATAGAGAAATGCAATTAGAAGTAACCAAGACTAGTTATTTTAATAGCTTTCAGCTTTTTTTGCACCAAAACACAAAAATGCAGACAAAACGCATGATTACACATTATTTGTTTAAGGAACTGAAATATGAAAATGGTTATTAATGTGTTTTCCAGCATTTTATGCACCAAAACTCAGAAAGACACGCAAAAGAATATATTTTTTCAAACGTCTTATTTATGTGCTTTTAAAATGTTTTATGAAAAAAAAAAAAATTTGATTGAAAATGTTGTATATTAATTTCATTTTACATTGTTATGTTTCAAAACAATAAAATTAATGAAAGTAAGCCAATATAGAGAAACAAAAGTAAAAGTTAGAAAAACATGTTATTTTATTAGTTTTCAGCTTTTTTTTGCACCAAAACACAGAAATGCAGGAAAAGCAAATGATTACACAATATTTGTTTAAGGAAGTGAAATATGTCAAAAATGGGTTATATTGGTGTATTCCAGCATTTTATACACCAAAAGTCAAAATTGCAGGCAAAACACTATATTTATTAAAACATATTATTTATGTGTGTTTTTAAGGTGTTTTATGAAAATTTTTTTTTTCCATAAAACACCTTAAAAACACATAAATAAGACTTTTTAACAAATATAGTGTTTTGCCAGCATTTCTGAGTTTTGGTGCACAAAATATTGGAAAACACCTAAATATTACCCAACCCATATTTGACATATATCAGTTCTTTAAGCAAATAGTGTTATTCATGCGTTTTGCCTGCTTTTCTGTGTTTTGGTACAAAAGAAAGCTGAAAACTACTAAAATAACACTTTATCTTCCTCTTTCTTTGGTGTCTCTATATTGCCTTGTTTTCATCAATTTTATTGTTCTGAGGCATAAAAATGTAAAGTGACTTGAATATACAAAATTTCTAATCGATAGTTTTTTTTTCATAAAACACATAATTAAAACATTTTAACAAATATAGTGTTTTGACTACGTTTCTGAGTTTGGTGCATAAAATGCTGCAAACACCAAAATAACCCATTGTTGACATAATTCAGTTCCTTAAACAAATAGTATTTTATCATGCGTTTTGCCTGCATTTCTGTGTTTTAGTGCAAAAAATGCTGAAACTACTAAAATAACACGTTATTGTTACTTGTACTTTGGTTTCTCTATATTGGCTTGTTTTCATCAATTCTATCGTTTTGAAACATAAAAATGTAAAATGACGAATATAAAAAATTTTCAATAGTGATAATCTTTTTTCATAAAACACCTTGAAAACACATATATAAGAAGTTTCAATAAATATAGTGTTTTGCCTGCATTTCTGAGTTTTGGTGTATAAAATGCTGGAAAACACCATAATAATTACCCCTTTTTGACATATTTCAGTTCCTTTAACAAATAGTGTGTATTCATACGTTTTGCCTGCATTTTTGTGTTTTCTGCAAAACAAGCCAATATAGAGAAATGCAAGTAGAAGTAACCAAGACGAATTATTTTAATAGCTTTCAGCTTTTTTTGCACCAAAACACAAAATGTAGGCAAAACGCATGATTACACACTTTGTTTAAGGAATTGAAATATGTCAAAATGGTTATTAATTGTTGTTTTCCTGCATTTTATGCACCAAAACTCAGAGATTCACGCAAAAGACTATATTTCTTCAAACGTCTTATTTATGTGCTTTCAATATGTTTTATGAAATAAAAAAACTTGATTGAAAATTTTGTATATTAATTTCATTTTACATTGTTATGTTTTACATTGTTAGTGTTTTGCCTGCTTTTCTGAGTTTTGGTGCATAAAATGCTGGAAAACACCAAAATAACCCATTGTTGACATAATTCAGTTCCTTAAACAAATAGTATTTTATCACGCGTTTTGCCTGCATTTCTGTGTTTTAGTGCAAAAAATGCTGAAACTACTAAAATAACACGTTATTGTTACTTTTACTTTGGTTTCTCTATATTGGCTTGTTTTCATCAATTCTATTGTTTTGAAGCATAAAATGTAAAATGACTTGAATATAAAAATTTTCAATGGAGATAGTCTTTTTTCATAAAACACCTTGAAAACACATAAATAAGAAGTTTAAAAAATATAGTGTTTTGCCTGCATTTCTGAGTTTTAGTGCATAAAATGCTGGAAAACACCATAATAACCCATTTTGACATATTTCAGTTCCTTTAACAAATAGTGTGTAATCATGCGTTTTGCCTGCATTTTTGTGTTTTCCTGTGAAAACAAGCCAATATAGAGAAATGCAATTAGAAGTAACCAAGACTAGTTATTTTAATATCTTTCAGCTTTTTTTGCACCAAAACACAAAATGCAGACAAAACGCATGATTACACATTATTTGTTTAAGGAACTGAAATATGTGAAAAATGGTTATTAATGTGTTTTCAGCATTTTATGCACCAAAACTCAGAAACACACGCAAAAGAATATATTTTTCAAACGTCTTATTTATGTGCTTTTAAAATGTTTTATGAAAAAAAAAATTTGATTGAAAATTTTGTATATTAATTTCATTTTACATTGTTATGTTTCAAAACAATAAATTGATGAAAATAAGCCAATATAGAGAAACAAAAGTAAAAGTTATAAAAACATGTTAATTTATTAGTTTTCAGCTTTTTTTTGCACCAAAACACAGAAATGCAGGAAAAGCAAATGATTACACAATATTTGTTTAAGGAAGTGAAATATGTCAAAAATTGGTTATATTGGTGTATTCAGCATTTTATACACCAAAGTCAAAAATGCAGGCAAAACACTATATTTATTAAAACATATTTTTTATGTGTTTTAAGGTGTTTTATGAAATTCTTCTCTCAGTCTAACCTTTTTTTTTCCATAAAACACCTTAAAACACATAAATAAGACTTTTAACAAATATAGTGTTTTGCCAGCATTTCTGAGTTTTGGTGCACAAAATATTGGAAAACACCTAAATATTACCCAACCAGATCTTTTTCCTCTTTAGTCTTCATTATTTGTTCCTTATCCATCAGGTAGTTCCATACTGGTCTTCTCTTACTCTTTCTTAGTTCCATTACGTGACATTTCTTGGCATTAAACTCCAATTTCCACTTCCTGCTCCATTCATAGATCTTGTTTATATCTTCCTGTTGTAACAGCAAAACGTCCTCCCTGGTTTTGATAACTCTTAGCAGCTTTGCATCATCAGCAAATAGATTAATATAACTGTTTACCCCATTGTGAATGTTGTTTACATAAATCTGGAACATAATGGGGGCTAACACTGACCCTTGTTGCACTGTGCTGGTTACTTAACCCCAAGTTGAGTATGTATCTCTGATCACAGTTCTCATTTCCCTGTCCTTCAAATAATCCCTTATCCAATCTGATAAGGTTCCTTGCAATCCTCCTATGTTCTTTAGTTTCTAAAGTAATCTTTCATGAGGGACTTTATCAAAAGCCTTTTTCATGTCCAGGTATACTGTGTCCACCATCCGTCTCTGCTTTCCAGTCCTTCTGTAACTCTCGAGTAGAAGCTTAATAAGTTTGATACACATGACCGTCCTGTCCTGAACCCAAATTGTCTTTTCTATATGACTTTTTCTTCTTCCAGATGTTTAACCCATTTTTCTTTGATAATTATTTGACACAACTTCCCCAAAATGCTTGTAATTGACGCTGGTCTGTAGTTTAGTGGTTCAGTTGCCTTTCTTCCTTTAAATATCGGTATTACCTTGGTTGTCTTCCATTCTAGTGGAACTTTCACTTCATTTAGTGAACTTGTAGTTATTTCCCAAATTGGTGTGTGTGTGTGTGTGTGTGTGTATTTACCTAATTGTATTTACCTAATTGTAACATACGGGAAAAGAGCTATGCTCGTGTTGTCCCGTCTCCATATCTATTAATGTCCAGCTTTTTCTTAAAATCATGAATATTCCTTGCGTTGACCACTTCCACGTCTAAACTATTCCATGCTTCCACCCTTCTATGAGGGAAGCTATATTTTTTCACATCTCTCCTATAAGTGGCCATTTTTAGTTTTTTCCCATGCCCTCTCGACATTCTTTCATTCCACATACACAGATCTTCCCTATCCATTTTTTCCATGCCAATCATCACTCTGTATATTGCTATCAGGTCTCCCCTTTCTCTTCTGTTTTCCAGGGTCGGAAGTTGCATTTTTTTCAGTCTGTCTTCATAAGTCAAATCTCTTAAGTCAGGCACCATTTTTGTTGCAGCCCTCTGTACTTTCTCTAGTTTCCTTATGTGTTTCTTTAAGTTCGAGCCCACTGTATTGTTGCATATTCAAGCCTCGGTCTTATCATTGCAGTAATTATTTTCTTCATCATTTCTTCATCTAAATATACGAACGCCACTCTTATGTTCCTCAATAAGTTCAATACTTCTCCAATTATTTTGTTTATATGTCTCTCTGGCGATAGGTCATTGGTAATTGTCACCCCAAGGTCTTTTTCTTCATGACTGGTTTTATGTCTTCATTTCCTATCTTGTACATACTCCTGATTCTTCTTTCACTCTTGCCAAACTCTATTTTCTTGCATTTTGTCGTGTTGAACTCCATTTGCCATGTACAGCTCCATTTCCATATTCTGTCCAAGTCTTCCTGGAGTAGTTCGCAATCTTTGTCACATCTCACTTTTCTTAACAATTTTGCATCGTCTGCAAATAGGCTCACATAACTGGACACCCCATCCACCATGTCATTTATGTAGACCGCGAACATTACTGGTGCCAACACTGATCCCTGTGGAACTCCACTTTCCACCAAGCCCCATTCTGATGGTCTGTCCTTAATTATTGTTCTCATTTCTCTTCCTACCAAAAGTCTTCCATCCATTTTAGTAAACTGCCATGCACTCCTCCTACCATTTCAAGTTTCCAGATCAGTCTCCGGTGTGGTACCTTATCAAAGGCCTTTTTTAAATCCAGATATATTCCATCAGCCCAACCATCTCTTTCCTGTATTACATCTATCACCCTCGAATAGTAACATATCAGGTTTGTCGTGCATGAACGCCCTTTTCTAAAACCAAATTGACACTCACAAAGTATGTCATTTTCTCCAAGAAGTCTGTCCATCTATTCTTCACCACCCTCTCACACATCTTAGCTACCACACTTGTAAGTGACACTGGTCTATAGTTCAATGGGTCTCTCTTGTTACCTGATTTATAGATTGGGACAATGTTAGCTCTTTTCCAGTCTTGGGGCACTACACCTTCCCTTAATGAGGCATCAATTACTTCACAAACTTTTTCTGCCAGTTGCTCCTGCATTCTCTTAAAATCCATCCTGATACCCCATCAGGTCCCACAGCTTTTCTCACTTCTAAACTCCCCATCATATTCTTGATCTCCTCCACAGTTACTTGAAACTCCTTCATAATTCCTTTCTGTTCCATTACCAGTGGTTTGTCAAAAGCAGTCTCCTTTGTGAATACCTTCCGAAAGCATCCATTCATAGCCTCTGCCATTTCCTGGGATCTTCACTGCATACTCCATTTACTTCTAAACTTTCAATACTTTCTCTATTTTTGATGTTGTTGTTCACATGTCTGTAAAAAAGCCTTGGTTGGTCTTTACATTTATCAATTATATCCTTTTCTTGTTTCTTTCTTTCTTCTCTTCTAATCAACACATATTCATTTCTTGCTCTTTTGTAACTTTCCCACTGCTTAATCCATCTTTTCCTTCTCCACCTCTTCCATGCATCCTCTTTTCTTGTTCTAGCCTTTTCACATCTATCGTTAAACCAGTCCTGCTTTCCAACTTCTCTATGTTGTCTTATTGGTACAAATTTTTTCTCACCTTTGTATATTTTTATAAATTCCTTCCACTTTTCATTTGCTCCCATAGCACTCTTGAATTTCATCCAATTTGTCTCTTGAAAGAATGTGTGTGTGTGTGTGTGTGTGTGTGTGTGTGTGTGTATTTATCTAGTTGTATTTACCTAGTTGTAGTTTTACAGGGAACTGGGCTTTATGCTCGTGTGGTCCCGTCTCCATATCTACACTTATCCAGCTTTTTCTTTAAAACTATGTACACTCTTTTGACACCACTTCCTCACTCAAACTGTTCCAGTCTCAACACATCTTTGCGGAAACTATTTTTAACATCTCTCAGACATCGTCCCTTCCTTAGTTTCTTACTATGCGATCTTGTGCTTCTAAAGTCATATTCTTCTCTCAGGATCAGTTTCTCATTATCCACTTCATCCATTCCGTTAATCAATTTATAAACTTGTATCAGATCTCTCTCTTTCTCTGCTCCAAGGTTGGTAGATCCATTGCCTTTAGTCTCTCCTCATATGCCATCCCTTTAAATTCTGGAACCATTCTTGTAGCCATTTTTTTGTAAATAGCACTAGTTTGACAATGTTTAAAAACAGATTAGATAAGCACTTCAATTTATTAGATTTATAATTATGTATAGCACTGCATGATAGTTTTATAAGAAATTTACTATAGTTCAACAAGACAT
>NC_059256.1:6187717-6190217 GCF_017591435.1 Portunus trituberculatus | reverse complement strand
ATGCCCTCAAAACATGCCAAACTGTCTTAAAATGCCCTCAAAACATGCCAAACTGTCTTAAATGCCTCAAACATGCCAAACTGTCTTAAATGCCCTCAAAACATGCCAAACTGTCTTAAAATGCCCTCAAAACATGCCAAACTGTCTTAAAATGCCCTCAAAACATGCCAAACTGTCTTAAATGCCTCAAACATGCCAAACTGTCAAAATGCCTCAAAACATGCCAAACTGTCTTAAATGCCTCAAAACATGCCAAACTGTCTTAAAATGCCCTCAAAACATGCCAAACTGTCTTAAAATGCCCTCAAAACATGCCAAACTGTCTTAAAATGCCCTCAAAACATGCCAAACTGTCTTAAAATGCCCTCAAAACATGCCAAACTGTCTTAAAATGCCCTCAAAACATGCCAAACTGTCTTAAATGCCCTCAAAACATGCCAAACTGTCTTAAAATGCCCTCAAAACATGCCAAACTGTCTTAAAATGCCCTCAAAACATGCCAAACTGTCTTAAAATGCCCTCAAAACATGCCAAACTGTCTTAAAATGCCTCAAAACATGCCAAACTGTCTTAAAATGCCTCAAAACATGCCAAACTGTCTTAAAATGCCCTCAAAACATGCCAAACTGTCTTAAAATGCCCTCAAAACATGCCAAACTGTCTTAAAATGCCTCAAAACATGCCAAACTGTCTTAAAATGCCTCAAAACATGCCAAACTGTCCAAACTGTCTGTAAAATGCCCTCAAAACATGCCAAACTGTCTTAAAATGCCCTCAAAACATGCCAAACTGTCTTAAAATGCCCTCAAAACATGCCAAACTGTCTTAAAATGCCCTCAAAACATGCCAAACTGTCTTAAAATGCCCTCAAAACATGCCAAACTGTCTTAAAATGCCCTCAAAACATGCCAAACTGTCTTAAAATGCCCTCAAAACATGCCAAACTGTCTTAAAATGCCTCAAAACATGCCAAACTGTCTTAAAATGCCCTCAAAACATGCCAAACTGTCTTAAAATGCCCTCAAAACATGCCAAACTGTCTTAAAATGCCCTCAAAACATGCCAAACTGTCTTAAAATGCCTCAAAACATGCCAAACTGTCTTAAAATGCCTCAAAACATGCCAAACTGTCTTAAAATACCTCAAAACATGCCAAACTGTCTTAAAATGCCCTCAAAACATGAGAGAGAGAGAGAGAGAGAGAGAGAGAGAGAGAGAGAGAGAGAGAGAGAGAGAGAGAGACAGATTTCAATGCTCCTTCCCTCCCCAACTAGTAATACTCAGCCCCCCTCCGCCCCTCCACCGCAGACCCCTGCCCCCAGTTATTTAGACCCCTTCAAAAAACCCTTATTTATTTATTTATTAAGTTCTTTTCTAAACCACGGTCCTAACTTACCCTAACTTCACTCAATTTTATCCACAGTCCTAACTTATACTATGCCACAGTCCTAACTTAAGCAAACTCTAATTTCTTCGTTCCTAACTTTTTTTTAATTAACTGTCCTAACTGACGTAACCAATCCTAACTTTGATTAATTTAACTTAACCTAACCGAACTCCTAAATCTGCGTTCCTAACTTTATATTTCATTCACAGTCCTAACTTAATCTAACTAACTAAAATCTTCGTTCCTAACTTTATATTTCATTCTGTCCTAAGTAAAATCTTCGTTCCTAACTTAATTTCATTCAGTCCTAACGCTAACTAAAATCTTCGTTCCTAACTTCATTTCATACTGTCCTAACTCTAAGTAAAATCTTCGTTCCTAACTTCATTTCATTCAGTCCTAACGCTAAATAAAATCTTCGTTCCTAACTTCATTTCATTCAGTCCTAACGCTAAGTAAAATCTTCGTTCCTAACTTCATTTCATTCAGTCCTAACGCTAAGTAAAATCTTCGTTCCTAACTTCATTTCATTCAGTCCTAACGCTAACTAAAACCTTCGTTCCTAACTTCATTTCAACCACAGTCCTAACTTAACCTAACCTTACCAAACTCTAACTAAAACCTTCGTTCCTAACTTTATTTCAACCACAGTCCTAACTTAACCTAACCAAACTCTAAATACAACCTTCGTTCCTAACCTTATTCCCTCTAGACTTAACCAAACCTAACAAACATTAAACCCAACCTTCCTAACTAAATTTTTCCCAGTTCCACCTTAACCTAACCACGTTCCTAACCTAACCTAACCACGTTCCTAACCTAACAAAAATCCACGTTCCTAACTCGATTTCACCCAACAGGCCACCACCACAACCACCACTATGAAGTTACTACCACTACCACTACCACTACTACTACTACTGCTACCACACGCGAAAGGAAGAAGAGAAGAAGAAGAAGGAGGAGGAGGAGGAGGAGGAGGAGGAGGAGAGAGAGTGTAGCTGTGGCCTGTTCCTCCTCCCTTCCTCACACTCCCTGCTACCATGGTGGGCGTGGCAGGGGGGCGCTCTTGTGTTCCTAACTGGCAAAGAACATAGAGTAGACTGCTCTGAC
>NC_059256.1:6176618-6187217 GCF_017591435.1 Portunus trituberculatus | reverse complement strand
AAAATAGCCACCATCAATTACTGCCTCCTTATATACGGCACTGCAAACACACTTAATAAAACAAAATACAAAAGCTACAATATTTTGCGGCGAACACATGTATTGGAGGAGCAATTAAACTGGCTGAAAATTGACAAAAAAAATAATCTATATAGCTATAAATATATATAAGATAAAACACCAGAGTGGTTTGTGCATTTTCCCGCCAAGACAGAGGTGACACAGAGCGGTACACGAGACGCCAACAAGACAACCAGCATGTCCCCCACACCAACACACCAACACACACACCAGGGCACACTCACATGGAACTCTCTCCCATACAATATAAAGCAATTGAGCCCCATACATATGTTCAGAAGTAGACTGGAAAGCTTTCTACTAAATAATGATATAAATATTAATTGAAACCGTAGCCCCGTAGTCACTCTCAAGCCACCTCTGTAAGTAGCGTAGAAAACTTTTTAGCTTCAACATTTACTGATCTATATATCGATGTTTTCTTAGGTAGATCGTATGTAGAATTGTACAGAAAAGACATTTGTATGGAATAATTGGTTCTGATTCTCTCTCTCTCTCTCTCTCTCTCTCTCTCTCTCTCTCTCTCTCTCATTTTGTCCATTTTTACTCATTTTTCTCTATATTTACTCATTTTTACTCATTTCTCCCATTTATTTACTTATTTTCGTCCATTTTTCTCCATTTTTTTTACTCATTTGCCCATTTTTTACTCATTTCCTCGTGTTACTCACCATTTACTCACATTGCAGGTACCAGTTCTTCCTGCAGCTGAAGCAAGAGATACTCACCGGACGACTCGATGTGCCTTACTCATCAGGGATTGAGTTATTTGCCCTTAGCTTGCAGTGTGAGTGTCTTACTCATCTCTCTCTCTCTCTCTCTCTCTCTCTCTCTCTCTCTCTCTCTCTCTCTCTCTCTCCTCTTCCTTCAGTACTGGGACACATTTTTACCTTGAGTTTTGTGCACCATTAGACCATTTTATTGACATTAGCAAGGGTGTATGGAGGGCACAAGATTAATGGCCACAGTCCTCACTATTTTAACCCCTTCAGTACTGGGACACATTTTTACCTTGAGTTTTGTGTACCATTAGACCATTTTATTGACATTAGCAAGGGTGTATGGAGGGCACAAGATTAATGGCCACAGTCTTCACTATTTTAACCCCTTCAGTACTGGGACACATTTTTACCTTGAGTTTTGTGTACCATTAGACCATTTTATTGACATTAGCAAGGGTGTATGGAGGGCACAAGATTAATGGCCACAGTCCTCACTATTTTAATCCCTTCAGTACTGGGACACATTTTTACCTTGAGTTTTGTGCACCATTAGACCATTTTATTGACATTAGCAAGGGTGTATGGAGGGCACAAGATTAATGGCCACAGTCTTCACTATTTTAACCCCTTCAGTACTGGGACACATTTTTACCTTGAGTTTTGTGTACCATTAGACCATTTTATTGACATTAGCAAGGGTGTATGGAGGGCACAAGATTAATGGCCACAGTCTTCACTATTTTAACCCCTTCAGTACTGGGACACATTTTTACCTTGAGTTTTGTGTACCATTAGACCATTTTATTGACATTAGCAAGGGTGTATGGAGGGCACAAGATTAATGGCCACAGTCCTCACTATTTTAACCCCTTCAGTACTGGGACACATTTTTTACCTTGAGTTTTGTGCACCATTAGACCATTTTATTGACATTAGCAAGGGTGTATGGAGGGCACAAGATTAATGGCCACAGTCTTCACTATTTTAACCCCTTCAGTACTGGGACACATTTTACCTTGAGTTTTGTGTACCATTAGACCATTTTATTGACATTAGCAAGGGTGTATGGAGGGCACAAGATTAATGGCCACAGTCTTCACTATTTTAACCCCTTCAGTACTGGGACACATTTTTACCTTGAGTTTTGTGTACCATTAGACCATTTTATTGACATTAGCAAGGGTGTATGGAGGGCACAAGATTAATGGCCACAGTCTTCACTATTTTAACCCTTCAGTACTGGGACACATTTTTACCTTGAGTTTTGTGTACCATTAGACCATTTTATTGACATTAGCAAGGGTGTATGGAGGGCACAAGATTAATGGCCACAGTCTTCACTATTTTAACCCCTTCAGTACTGGGACACATTTTTACCTTGAGTTTTGTGCACCATTAGACCATTTTATTGACATTAGCAAGGGTGTATGGACGGCACAAGATTAATGGCCACAGTCCTCACTATTTTAACCCCTATGAGTTTCTGATGTTGTTTTGTGTGTTTGCAGCCGCTTGGTGACTATGATGAAACGGTCCACACGCCTGGGTTTGTTTCCGAATTCCACTTCTGCCCAGGCCAAACTGACTCTATGGAGGAAGACATACTGGAGAAATACAAGGAATACAGGTTTGTGTCCATTATTTAATAGTTTTGTATTGTTTTTCTAAGCTGGAAATCTTGTGCAGTAAATGTTGTCAATCCACCACCAAAACCACAAAAACACTCTTAAAAATGCTTTATTCTCTCAGCCAGAGACAACAGCTGGGTTTTCAAGAGAGTTTTTCCTCATAATAAATCAGAAATCTTGCTAATGGTAGTAAAATTAACTCTATCTCTCTCTCTCTCTCTCTCACAGTGGCCTGACCCCAGCCCAGGCAGAGCAGAGTTACCTGAACAAGGCCAAGTGGATGGAGATGTATGGGGTGGACATGCACACTGTTCTGGTGAGTTGGCCACACACATACACACACACACACTTGTCCTTGATTAACGTAACCTAACCACAGCACCACCACAGGGTGAAGGCGGCCACACACACACACACACACACACACACACACACTTGTCCTTAATTAACCTAACCTAACCACACCGCACCACACTACAGGGTGAGACACACACACACACACACACACACACACACACACACACACACACACACACACACACACACACACACACACTTGTCATAATTAACCTAACCACACCTCACCACACCACAGGGTACGGCCAGAGTTACCGCCTGGGCCTCACCGACCGGCATCCTGGTGTTTGAAGAGAGACAAAGATTGGACTGTTTTTCTGGCCCAAGATCACCAAACTCGACTTTAAGAAGAAACTGACGCTGATGGTGGTGGAGGATGATGGCGATCATGACAGGAACACACTTTTGTATTCAGGTATGGGGTTAGGTTAGGTTAGGTTAGGTTAGGGTCTATGGAGGGCAGAAGGTTAATGGCCACAGTCTTCACTATTTTAACGCCTTCAGTACTGGGACACATTTTTACCTTGAGTTTTGTGTGCCATTAGACCATTTTATTGACATTAGCAAGGGTGTATGGAGGGCACAAGATTAATGGCCACAGTCTTCACTATTTTAACCCCTTCAGTACTGGGACACATTTTTACCTTGAGTTTTGTGTGCCATTAGACCATTTTATTGACATTAGCAAGGGTGTATGGAGGGCACAAGATTAATGGTCACGGTCTTCACTATTTTAACCCCTTCAGTACTGGGACACATTTTTTACCTTGAGTTTGTGTGCCATTAGGCCATTTTGTTGACATTAGCAAGGGTCTATGGAGGGCACAAGATTAATGGCCACAGTCTTCACTATTTTAACCCCTTCAGTACTGGGACACATTTTTACCTTGAGTTTTGTGTGCCATTAGACCATTTTATTGACATTAGCAAGAGTCTATGGAGGGCACAAGATTAATGGCCACAGTCTTCACTATTTTAACCCCCTACATGAGTTTCTGAAGCTGTACAAAATCACCAAATAGTCACCACAAGGAATATAGAATCGTGTCATGCTACTGTAGGGATTAAAACACACCAAAACACAACCAAACACACCCAAAACACCCCATAACACACTAAAAACACACCCAAAACACACCAAAAACACCCCAAAACACACCAAAACCCCCAAAACACACCCAAAACACCTCAAAAACACCCAAAAACACACAAAAACCCCAAAAACACACAAAAACACACAAAAACACCCAAAAAACACCCAAAAACACCCCAAAAACACACCAAAACACACCGCAAACTTAACCAAACCTTGCCTTAAGCCCCGAGCCTAACCTAACCTAGCCTAACCTCTCCTTCCACCCCCACAGGCTCCACAATGAGAAGGCTTGTAAACACCTGTGGAAATGCGCAGTTGAACATCACTCATTTTTTAGGCTCAAGGCTCCCAGTAAAGGTCCCTCCGGCAGACAGAGCTTCTTCAGGATGGGGTCTCGTTTCAGATACAGGTGAGAGAGAGAGGGTGGTGAGAGAGAGGGAGAGAGAGAGAGAGAGAGGGAGGAGGCAAGAGAAGGATAGATTGATTAAGGTTTTGTTGATGTTTTTATAGTAAGAGAGAGAGAGAGAGAGAGAGAGAGAGAGGTTTTGTTGATGTATTTAGAGAGAGAGAGAGAGAGAGAGAGAGAGAGAGATTTGTTGATGTATTTAGAGAGAGAGAGAGAGAGATTTTATATATTTCAGAGAGAGAGAGAGAGAGAGAGAGAGAGAGAGAGAGATTTGTTGATATATTTAGAGAGAGAGAGAGAGAGAGATTTGTTGATATATTTAGAGAGAGAGAGAGAGAGAGATTTGTTGATATATTTAGAGAGAGAGAGAGAGAGAGTTTGTTGTTAGATATATTTAGAGAGAGAGAGAGAGAGAGAGATTTGTTGATGTATTTAGAGAGAGAGAGAAAGAGATTTGTTGATATATTTAGAGAGAGAGAGATTTGTTGATGTATTTAGAGAGAGAGAGAAAGAGAGATTTGTTGATGTATTTAGAGAGAGAGAGAGAGAGATTTGTTGATATATTTAGAGAGAGAGAGAGAGATTTGTTGATGTATTTAGAGAGAGAAAGAGAGAGAGAGAGAGAAGGAAACAGTTAAATAGATAGATAGAATTGAGAGAGAAAGTTTTGAGAGAGAGAGAGACAGAAACAGAGAGAGAGAGAGAAACCCAACCCAACCCAACCAACAACCCAACCTAACCTAACCTAACCTAACCAAACCCAAACAGCGGCGGACGAATTCCAGACCACATTGCAACAGCGGACAAGACGAACTGTGCAATTTGAGCGTCGACGAGCCAGAGATTTGCGTGACAGAGCCACGTGCAGAGAGAGCAGAGGAAGAGCATGGCTGATGAGAGCAGAAATCGGAAAAGCTGCGACTTCTACTCCTGATTCCACTACTACTGCTACTACTACTGCTGCTACTGCTACTACTACTGCTGCTACTACGCCTCCCCCCTCCCCTGCTGCTACTCTGGGGATCGGCGAGCTTGGTATGTTGTTGTTATTGTTGTTTTTGTTGTTGTAAATTAATTTTTTTGTATATATATTTTATTTTTTAGTTTAGTTTTGCTTCCGTGTTGTTGTTGTTGTTGTTCCTTGCTTGTTGTTGTTGTTGTTGTATCTCTCTCTCTCTCTCTCTCTCTCTCTCTCTCTCTCTCTCTCTCTCTCTCTCTCTCTCTCTGTCCATCCCCCATGTTGCATAGTTAAATTCCTCCTCCTCCTCCTCCTCCTCCTCCTCCTCCTCCTCCTCCTCCTCCTCCTCCTCCTCCTCCTCCTCCTCCTCCTCTCCCCTACCACCAACACCACCACCACCACCACCAACACTAATATATGCAAAGAAAAACCCTTTTAACCTAACCTAACCCTAACCTAACCTCAGACGTCCACCACCACCGCCACCACCCTGAGGACCGCCTGGACTCCCTCATAAGGACCATCGCAAAGACCTCAGGGCCTCAAGTCACCCTGAGCCGAGCATTAATGAGTGTGGCCATATTCCGGCAAGGCCACTGAAAGAAACGCTTTTGGAATCGTTGACTTTAACAGCTTCCTGCACGGCCGCTGGGGGTGGTGAGGGGGCCGAAGGGGGTAGAGATGCTGTAGGGGGTCTCGGTAAGGGCCTGTGTGCGTTTGTGTGTCCGTGTGTGCGTTTGTTTGACCGCTGTGTGTGTTTTTGTAAGTGTGTGTGTGTGTTTAGGTGGTGGTCTTTGTTTCCTCTCTCTCTGTGTGTGCTGTGATGCGTTGGCTAGTGTTTGTTGTTGTTGTTGTTGTTTATATATTTGTTCCTGTTTTGTGTCTCTCTCTCTCTCTCTCTCTCTCTCTCTCTCTCTCTCTCTCTCTCTCTCTCTCTCTCTCTCTCTCTCTGTCTTCTTCCTTCCTTCCTCCCTCTCTCCCTCTCACACTCTCTCTCTCTCCCGCCAGACACAGACACACTTCTCGGCAAGATGAAAAATATCGACACCACCTCCACCACCACCACCACCACCGCCACCACCACCGCCACCACCACCCCGCCAGTGCCGAGGGTGAAGGACGTCAATGTGGTGGTGGTGCCGAACAACCAGGCCGTCGGGAAGGGATTAGGGGGGGTCAGGCCTCCTATACCCCCAGACCAGTTTAAGTCAAATATTCTTAAAGGTAGGTTGGGTTAGGTTAGGTTGGGTTAGGTTAGATTGGGTTAGATGAGGTTAGGTTAGATTGGGTTAGGTTAAGTTAGGTTGGGGTGGGTTAGATGAGGTTAGGTGGGGTTAGATTGGGTTGGGTTAGGTTAGGTTAGGTTGGGTTAGGTTAGATGAGGTTAGGTTAGGTTGGGTTAGATGTGGTTAGGTTAGGTTAGATTGGGTTAGATGGGGTTAGGTTAGGTTAGGTTAGTTAGATTGGGTTAAATGGTGTTAGGTTAGGTTAGGTTGGGTTAGGTTAAATAGGTTAGTTGGGTTAGGTTAGTTAGATTAGGTTGGGTTGGGTTGGGTTAGATTAGGTTAGGAGATTTTGAGAGGTTAGGGATTAAATTTAATAGGTTAGATTAGGTTAGGTTAATTATTTAGGTTAGGTTGAGTTAGATATAAGTTATTGGGTTATTTAGGTTAGGTTAGTTAACATTATATTTTATTAAGGTTTTGGGTTATATTTAGAGTTTTAAGTATTAGGTTATAGGTTATTAGGTTAGTTAGGTTAAATGAGGTTAGATGATTGAGGTTAAAGTTAGATGGGATGATTTTGAAACACACCCAACCATTTTGAAAGTTTTAATTAAGTCAATTTAAGTCAAGAAATAGATGAGATTAATGTGTTTTTTTGTTTTTCTGTTGTCTATCAATTTATTCATTTCCTTATTTATTTACCTACCTATTTATCTATTGATCTTTTTCTTCAAAGGGAAACAAAAACATTATAAAAACACCCTTAAAAACACTTCATTCTTTCACTACGACAATATCCACGACCATAGAGACAACTAACGGGATTTTTAAGACAATTTCTCCTTTCAACAAACCACAAATCTCACCAATGCATCACTAGAGCCACAAAAACACCCTTAAAAACACTTCATTCTTTCACTACGACAATTTCCACGGCTATAGAGACAACTAACGAGATTTTTAAGACAATTTCTCCTTTCAACACACCACAAATCTTGCCAATGCATCACTAGAGCCACAAAAACACCCTTAAAAACGCTTACCAGAGCCACAAAAACACCCTTAAAAACGCTTACCAGAGCCACAAAAACACCCTTAAAAACGCTTACCAGAGCCACAAAAACACCCTTAAAAACGCATCACCAGAGCCACAAAACACCCTTAAAACAATTTCTTGCCAGAGCCACAAAACACCCTTAAAAGCGCTTCCACGAGCCACAAAACACCCTTAAGCACTTCACCAGAGCCACAAAACATACCCAAAAACGCTTACCAGAGCCACAAAAACACCCTTAAAAACGCTTACCAGAGCAACAAAAACACCCTTAAAAACGCTTCATTCTTTCACTACGACAATTTCCACAGCCATAGAGACAACTAACGGGATTTTTAAAACAATTTCTCCTTTCAACAAACCACAAATCTCACCAATGCATCACCAGAGCCACAAAAACACCCTTAAAAACACATAAATCTTCAACTGGAGCCCTCGGAAAGCTAGCATGGGAGAGACGCTCGTTTCACTGTACAGGCCAGAGAGAAAGACAGAGAGCAAGGCGTTTCTGTATGCGGGTCAATTTGTCATGACGTAAGATTGCAGGAAGAGAAACTGTGTGGTAGTATTGGGACCTTTAAAACCTGACCTTATGTGACCTTGATTTGACCTTATCTGACCTTATGTGACCTTATCTGACCTTATGTGACCTTATCTGACCTTATGTGACCTTATGTGACCTTGATTTGACCTTATGTGACCTTTCTCCACAGCCAAGGCAGAGGAGGAACTGAAGAAGGCTCCGCTGACCTCTGACCTTGATAATAAGATCACCAAGATTAAAGTGTCTAATGGGTATGTTGTTGTTGTTGTTATTGTTTTTCTTTCTCCTCCTCCTCCTCTTCTTCTTCTTCTTCTTCTTCTTATTCTTCTTCTTCTTCTTCTTCTTCTTCTTATTCTTCTTATTCTTCTTCTTCTTCTTCTTCTTCTTCTTCTTCTTCTTCTTCTATTACTACTACTATTATTATTATTATTATTATTATTATTATTGTTGCTGTTTTGAAATGTGTGTGTGTGTGTGTGTGTTTTGTGTGTGTGTGTGTGTGTGTGTAATTTCTTTTAAAGTAATTCATTGTACAAATTAATTATATACATTAGTTCTTTATAGCTTCAATCTTGCTATATTATTATTATTATTATTATTATTATTATTATTATTATTATTATTAGTGTGTGTGTGTGTGTAAATAATGTATGGTTTGTGTGGTGTGTGGTGGTGGTGTGTGGCAGTGCTGTGGTGTGGTGTATATAGCAGTGATGTGTGGTGGTGGTGTGTGGCAGTGCTGTGGTGTGTGGTGTGGGTCAGTGCTGTGGTGTGTGGTGTGTGGCAGTGCTGTGGTGTGTATAGCAGTGGTGTGTGGTGTGGTGTATATAGCAGTGATGTGTGGTGGTGGTGGTGGTGTGTGGCAGTGCTGTGGTGTGTATAGCAGTGGTGTGGGTCAGTGCTGTGGTGTGTGGTATGGTGTGTATAGCAGTGGTGTGTGGTGTGGTGTATATAGCAGTGATGTGTGGTGGTGGTGGTGTTGTGTGGCAGTGCTGTGGTGTATATAGCAGTGGTGTGTGGTGGTGGTGGTGGTGGTGGTGGTGTGTGGCAGAGGTTGAGAATAGTGTTCCTGCAGGGATGAGACGGAAGGTTTGTAGCGCAAGAGGTGAAGGTGGCAGACACAGGGTAAGGTGCCCCCAATGAGTGCCACCCTAACACAGTGCCTGGGCCAACGACAGCCTGGCACTCACTAACAAAGCTTCCCTGGGCTGTCTAACATTAAGCTGCCTCCACACACAAACAAACAGCCACTCACAAGCTGTCTAACCTAATTTAACCTAACAAACAGCCTCTCACAAGCTTTCTATCTAAAATACAAGCTGTCTAACTTAATCTAACCTAACAAACAGCCACTCACAAGCTTTCTATCTTAAATACAAGCTGTCTAACTTAATTTAACCTAACAAACAGCCACTCACAAGCTGTCTAACCTAACTTAACCTAACAAACAGCCTCTCACAAGCTTTCTATCTCAAATACAAGCTGTCTAACCTAATTTAACCTAACAAACAGCCTCTCACAAGCTTTCTATCTCAAATACAAGCTGTCTAACCTAATCTAACCTAACAAACAGCCACTAATAAGCTTTCTATTGGCCCTACAAGCTGTCTGACCTAACAAACAGCCACTAACAAGCTTTCTATTGGCCAACAAGCTGTCTGACCTAACAAACATCCACTAACAAGCTTTCTATTGGCCCTACAAGCTGTCTGACCTAACAAACAGCCACTAACAAGCTTTCTATTGGTCTACAAGCTGTCTGACCTAACAAACAGCCACTAACAAGCTTTCTATTGGCCCTTCAAGCTGTCTGACCTAACAAACAGCCACTAACAAGCTTTCTATTGGCCCTTCAAGCTGTCTGACCTAACAAACAGCCACTAATAAGCTTTCTATTGGCCCTTCAAGCTGTCTGACCTAACAAACAGCCACTAACAAGCTTTCTATTGGTCTACAAGCTGTCTGACCTAACAAACAGCCACTAACAAGCTTTCTATTGGCCCTACAAGCTGTCTGACCTAACAAACAGCACTAACAAAGCTTTCTATTGGCTTTCTGTTGGTCTACAAGCTGTCTGACCTAACAAACAGCCACTAACAAGCTTTCTATTGGCCCTACAAGCTGTCTGACCTAACAAACAGCCACTAACAAGCTTTCTATTGGCCCTACAAGCTGTCTGACCTAACAAACAGCCACTAACAAGCTTTCTATTGGTCAACAAGCTGTCTGACCTAACAAACAGCCACTAACAAGCTTTCTATTGGCCCTTCAAGCTGTCTGACCTAACAAACAGCCACTGACAAGCTTTCTATTGGTCTACAAGCTGTCTGACCTAACAAACAGCCACTAACAAGCTTTCTATTGGCCCTTCAAGCTGTCTGACCTAACAAACAGCCACTAACAAGCTTTCTATTGGCCAACAAGCTGTCTGACCTAACAAACAGCCACTAACAAGCTTTCTATTGGCCTACAAGCTGTCTGACCTAACAAACAGCCACTAACAAGCTTTCTATTGGCCCTTCAAGCT
>NC_059256.1:6162133-6176118 GCF_017591435.1 Portunus trituberculatus | reverse complement strand
CATAAAATGTAAAATAACTTGGATATTCAAAATTTCAATCGGTTTTTTTTTTTCATAAAACACCTGAAAAACATATAAATAAGACATTTTAACAATTACAGTGTTTTGTCTGCATTTTTTGAGTTTTAGTGCATAAAATGCTAGAAAACTCCAAAATAACCCATTGTTGACATAATTCAGTTCCCTAAACAAATAGTGTTTTATCATTTATTTTGCTTGCATTTCTGTGTTTTAGTGCAAAAATGCTGAAACTACTAAAATAACACGTTATTGTTACTTTTTACCTTGGTTTCTCTATATTGGCTTCTTTTCATCAATTCTATCATTTTTAAGCATAAAAATGTAAAATGACATGAATATAAAAATTTTTTAATGGAGATAGTCTTTTTTCATAAAACATCTTGAAAACACTTAAATAAGACGTTTCAATAAATATAGTGTTTTACCTGCATTTCTGAGTTTTAGTGGATAAAATGCTGGAAAACAATATAATAACCGATTTTTGACATATTTCACTTCCTTAAACAAATAATGTGTAATGATGCGTTTTGCCTGCATTTTTGTGTTTTTGTTGAAAACAAGCCAATATAGAGAAAAGGTAAGAAAAATGTTATTTTAGTAGCTTTCATCTTTTTGCACAAAACACAGAAATGGAGAAAAAACATGATTACATTATTTGTTTAAGGAACTGAAATATGTCAAAATGGTTTATTAATGTTTTCAGCATTTTATGCATCAAAACTCAGAAATGTACGCAAAAGACTATATTTCTTTAAATGTCTTATTTATGTGCTATTAAGATGTCTTATGAAAAAAAAAAAAAAACTATCTTGATTGGAAATTTTGTATATTGAATTCATTTTACATTGTTACCTACGTCTCAAAATGATAAAATTGAAGAAATCAAGCCAATATAGAGAAACGAAAGTAAAAGTAAAAACACGTGTTATTTTATTAGTTTTCAGCTCTTTTTGCACCAAAACACAGAAATGCCACAAAAACAAATTATTACACAATATTTGTTTAAGGAACTGAAATATGTCAAAAATGGGTTATATTGGTGTATTCCAGCATTTTATTTACCAAAATTTAAAAAATTCAGGCAAAACACTATATTTTTTAAAATGTCTTATATATGTGTTTTTAAGGTGTTTAATGAAAAAAAAAAATTTTCATAAAACACCTTAAAAACACAAGACTTTTTAACAAAAATAGTGATTTGCCTGCATTTCTGAGTTTTGGTGCATAAAATGCTGGAAAACACCAAAATAACCCATTGTTGACATAATTCAATTCCTTAAACAAATAGTGTTTTATCATGCGTTTTGCTTGCATTTTGTGTTTTAGTGCAAAAATGCTGAAACTACTAAAATAATACGTTATTGTTACTTTTCCTTTGGTTTCTCTATATTGGTTTGTTTTCATCAATTCTATCGTTTTGAAGCATAAAAATGTAAAATGATTTGAATATAGAAAATTTTAAATCGATATAGTCTTTTTTCGTTAAACACCTTGAAAACATAAATAAGACGTTTCAACAAATATAGTGTTTTCCCTGCATTTCTGAGTTTTAGTGCATAAAATGCAGGAAAACACCATGATAACCCATTTTTTGAGATATATCACTTCCTTAAACAAATAGTGTGTAATCATGCGTTTTGCCTTCATTTTTTTGTTTTGGTGAAAACAAGCCAATATAGAAATGCAAGTAAAAGTAACCAAAACGAATTATTTTAATAGTTTTCAGCTTTTTTTCCACCAAAACACAGAAATGCAGGAAAAACAAATGATAACACAATATTTGTTTAAGGAACTGAAATATGTCAAAAATGGGTTATATTGGTGTATTCCTGCATTTTATACACAAAAAACTCAGAAATGCAGGCAAAACACTATATTTGTTAAAACATCTTATTTATAAAGTTTTAAGGTGTTTTATGCAAAACACTAAAAAAAAATGTATTTAAAATTTTTTTCATAAAACACCTTAAAAAACATAAATAAGACTTTTTAACAAATATAGTATTTTGCCAGCATTTCTGAGTTTGGTGCATAATTTATTGGAAAACACCAAAATAATCCATATTTGACATATATCAGTTCTTTAAACAAATAGTTCTATTCGTGCAATTTGCCTGCTTTTCTATGTTTTGGTGCAAAAAAAACTGAAAACTACTAAAATAACACTTTTTTGTTCCTCTTTGTTTGGTTTCTCTATATTGCCTTTTTTTCATGAAGTTTATCGTTCTAAGGCATAAAAATGTAAAATAACTTGGATATTCAAAATTTCAATCGGACTATATTTTTTTTTTTTTTTTCATAAAACACCTGAAAAACATATAAATAAGACATTTTAACAATTACAGTGTTTTGTCTGCATTTTTTGAGTTTTAGTGCATAAAATGCTAGAAAACACCAAAATAACCCATTGTTGACATAATTCAGTTCCCTAAACAAATAGTGTTTTATCATTTATTTTGCTTGCATTTCTGTGTTTTAGTGCAAAAATGCTGAAACTACTAAAATAACACGTTATTGTTACTTTTTACCTTGGTTTCTCTATATTGGCTTCTTTTCATCAATTCTATCATTTTTAAGCATAAAAATGTAAAATGACATGAATATAAAAATTTTTTAATGGAGATAGTCTTTTTTCATAAAACATCTTGAAAACACTTAAATAAGACGTTTCAATAAATATAGTGTTTTACCTGCATTTCTGAGTTTTAGTGGATAAAATGCTGGAAAACAATATAATAAATTTTGACATATTTCACTTCCTTAAACAAATAATGTGTAATGATGCGTTTGCCTGCATTTTTGTGTTTTTTTGAAAACAAGCCAATATAGAGAAAGGTAAGAAAAATGTTATTTTAGTAGCTTTCATCTTTTTCATGATTACATTATTTGTTTAAGGAACTGAAATAATGTGTTTTCGAGCATTTTATGCATCAAAACTCAGAAATGTACGCAAAGACTATATTTCTTTAAATGTCTTATTTATGTGCTATTAAGATGTCTTATGAAAAAAAAAAAAAACTATCTTGATTGGAAATTTTGTATATTGAATTCATTTTACATTGTTACCTACGTCTCAAAATGATAAAATTGAAGAAATCAAGCCAATATAGAGAAACGAAAGTAAAAGTAAAAACACGTGTTATTTTATTAGTTTTCAGCTCTTTTTGCACCAAAACACAGAAATGCCACAAAAACAAATTATTACACAATATTTGGTTAAGGAACTGAAATATGTCAAAAATGGGTTATATTGGTGTATTCCAGCATTTTATACACCAAAATTAAAAAATTCAGGCAAAACACTATATTTTTTAAAATGTCTTATTTATGTGTTTTTAAGGTGTTTAATGAAATAAAAAAATTTTCATAAAACACCTTAAAAACACAAGACTTTTTAACAAAAATAGTGATTTGCCTGCATTTCTGAGTTTTGGTGCATAAAATGCTGGAAAACACCAAAATAACCCATTGTTGACATAATTCAATTCCTTAAACAAATAGTGTTTTATCATGCGTTTTGCTTGCATTTTTGTGTTTTAGTGCAAAAAATGCTGAAACTACTAAAATAATACGTTATTGTTACTTTTCCTTTGGTTTCTCTATATTGGTTTGTTTTCATCAATTCTATCGTTTTGAAGCATAAAAATGTAAAATGATTTGAATATAGAAAATTTTAAATCGATATAGTCTTTTTTCGTTAAACACCTTGAAAACATAAATAAGACGTTTCAACAAATATAGTGTTTTCCCTGCATTTCTGAGTTTTAGTGCATAAAATGCAGGAAAACACCATGATAACCCATTTTTTGAGATATATCACTTCCTTAAACAAATAGTGTGTAATCATGCGTTTTGCCTTCATTTTTTTTTTTGGTGTGAAAACAAGCCAAATAGAGAAATGCAAGTAAAAGTAACCAAAACGAATTATTTTAATAGTTTTCAGCTTTTTTTCCACCAAAACACAGAAATGCAGGAAAAACAAATGATAACACAATATTTGTTTAAGGAACTGAAATATGTCAAAAATGGGTTATATTGGTGTATTCCTGCATTTTATACACAAAAAACTCAGAAATGCAAAACACTATATTTGTTAAAACATCTTATTTATAAAGTTTTTAAGGTGTTTTATGAAAAAAAAAATGTATTTAAAATTTTTTTCATAAAACACCTTAAAAAACATAAATAAGACTTTTTAACAAATATAGTATTTTGCCAGCATTTCTGAGTTGTGGTGCATAATTTATTGGAAAACACCAAAATAATCCATATTTGACATATATCAGTTCTTTAAGCAAATAGTTCTATTCGTGCAATTTGCCTGCTTTTCTATGTTTTGGTGGAAAAAAACTGAAAACTACTAAAATAACACTTTTTTGTTCCTCTTTGTTTGGTTTCTCTATATTGCCTTTTTTTCATGAAGTTTATCGTTCTAAGGCATAAAAATGTAAAATAACTTGGATATTCAAAAATTTCAATCGTTTTTTTTTTTTTTTCATAAAACACCTGAAAACATATAAATAAGACATTTTAACAATTACAGTGTTTTGTCTGCATTTTTGAGTTTTAGTGCATAAAATGCTAGAAAACACCAAAATAACCCATTGTTGACATAATTCAGTTCCCTAAACAAATAGTGTTTTATCATTTATTTTGCTTGCATTTCTGTGTTTTAGTGCAAAAATGCTGAAACTACTAAAATAACACGTTATTGTTACTTTTTACCTTGGTTTCTCTATATTGGCTTCTTTTCATCAATTCTATCATTTTAAGCATAAAATGTAAAATGACATGAATATAAAAATTTTTTAATGGAGATAGTCTTTTTTCATAAAACATCTTGAAAACACTTAAATAAGACGTTTCAATAAATATAGTGTTTTACCTGCATTTCTGAGTTTTAGTGGATAAAATGCTGGAAAACAATATAATAACCGATTTTGACATATTTCACTTCCTTAAACAAATAATGTGTAATGATGCGTTTGGCCTGCATTTTGTGTTTTTGTTGTGAAAACAAGCCAATATAGAAAAAGGTAAGAAAAATGTTATTTTAGTAGCTTTCATCTTTTTTTGCACGAAAACACAGAAATGGAGACCAAACGCATGATTACACATTATTTGTTTAAGGAACTGAAATATGTCAAAAATGGTTTATTAAGGTGTTTTCGAGCATTTTATGCATCAAAACTCAGAAATGTACGCAAAAGACTATATTTCTTTAAATGTCTTATTTATGTGCTATTAAGATGTCTTATGAAAAAAAAAACACTATCATGATTGGAAATTTTGTATATTGAATTCATTTTACATTGTTACCTACGTCTCAAAATGATAAAATTGAAGAAATCAAGCCAATATAGAGAAAAAAAAGTAAAAGTAAAACACGTGTTATTTTATTAGTTTTCAGCTCTTTTTGCACCAAAACACAGAAATGCCACAAAAACAAATTATTACACAATATTTGTTTAAGGAACTGAAATATGTCAAAATGGTTATATTGGTGTATTCCAGCATTTTATACACCAAAATTAAAAAATTCAGGCAAAACACTATATTTTTTAAAATGTCTTATTTATGTGTTTTTAAGGTGTTTAATGAAATAAAAATTTATTTTCATAAAACACCTTAAAAACACAAGACTTTTTAACAAAAATAGTGATTTGCCTGCATTTCTGAGTTTTGGTGCATAAAATGCTGGAAAACACCAAAATAACCCATTGTTGACATAATTCAATTCCTTAAACAAATAGTGTTTTATCATGCGTTTTGCTTGCATTTTTGTGTTTTAGTGCAAAAAATGCTGAAACTACTAAAATAATACGTTATTGTTACTTTTCCTTTGGTTTCTCTATATTGGTTTGTTTTCATCAATTCTATCGTTTTGAAGCATAAAAATGTAAAATGATTTGAATATAGAAAATTTTAAATCGATATAGTCTTTTTTCGTTAAACACCTTGAAAACATAAATAAGACGTTTCAACAAATATAGTGTTTTCCCTGCATTTCTGAGTTTTAGTGCATAAAATGCAGGAAAACACCATGATAACCCATTTTTTGAGATATATCACTTCCTTAAACAAATAGTGTGTAATCATGCGTTTTGCCTTCATTTTTTTGTTTTGGTGCGAAAACAAGCCAATATAGAGAAATGCAAGTAAAAGTAACCAAAACGAATTATTTTAATAGTTTTCAGCTTTTTTTCCACCAAAACACAGAAATGCAGGAAAAACAAATGATAACACAATATTTGTTTAAGGAACTGAAATATGTCAAAAATGGGTTATATTGGTGTATTCCTGCATTTTATACACAAAAAACTCAGAAATGCAGGCAAAACACTATATTTGTTAAAACATCTTATTTATAAAGTTTTTAAGGTGTTTTATGAAAAAAAAATGTATTTAAAATTTTTTTCATAAAACACCTTAAAAAAACATAAATAAGACTTTTTAACAAATATAGTATTTTGCCAGCATTTCTGAGTTGTGGTGCATAATTTATTGGAAAACACCAAAATAATCCATATTTGACATATATCAGTTCTTTAAGCAAATAGTTCTATTCGTGCAATTTGCCTGCTTTTCTATGTTTTGGTGGAAAAAAACTGAAAACTACTAAAATAACACTTTTTTGTTCCTCTTTGTTTGGTTTCTCTATATTGCCTTTTTTTCATGAAGTTTATCGTTCTAAGGCATAAAAATGTAAAATAACTTGGATATTCAAAAATTTCAATCGGTTTTTTTTTTTTCATAAAACACCTGAAAAACATATAAATAAGACATTTTAACAATTACAGTGTTTTGTCTGCATTTTTTGAGTTTTAGTGCATAAAATGCTAGAAAACTCCAAAATAACCCATTGTTGACATAATTCAGTTCCCTAAACAAATAGTGTTTTATCATTTATTTTGCTTGCATTTCTGTGTTTTAGTGCAAAAATGCTGAAACTACTAAAATAACACGTTATTGTTACTTTTTACCTTGGTTTCTCTATATTGGCTTCTTTTCATCAATTCTATCATTTTAAGCATAAAATGTAAAATGACATGAATATAAAAATTTTTTAATGGAGATAGTCTTTTTTCATAAAACATCTTGAAAACACTTAAATAAGACGTTTCAATAAATATAGTGTTTTACCTGCATTTCTGAGTTTTAGTGGATAAAATGCTGGAAAACAATATAATAACCGATTTTGACATATTTCACTTCCTTAAACAAATAATGTGTAATGCGTTTTGCCTGCATTTTTGTGTTTTTTGCAAAACAACCAATAGAGAGAAAGGTAAGAAAAATGTTATTTTAGTAGCTTTCATCTTTTTTTCAAAACACAGAAATGGAGAAAAACATGATTACATTATTTGTTTAAGGAACTGAAATATGTCAAAATGGTTTATTAGGTGTTTTCAGCAAACATCAAAACTCAAAATGTACGCAAAAGACTATATTTCTTTAAATGTCTTATTTATGTGCTATTAAGATGTCTTATGAAAAAAAAAAAAACTATCTTGATTGGAAATTTTGTATATTGAATTCATTTTACATTGTTACCTACGTCTCAAAATGATAAAATTGAAGAAATCAAGCCAATATAGAGAAACGAAAGTAAAAGTAAAAACACGTGTTATTTTATTAGTTTTCAGCTCTTTTTGCACCAAAACACAGAAATGCCACAAAAACAAATTATTACACAATATTTGGTTAAGGAACTGAAATATGTCAAAAATGGGTTATATTGGTGTATTCCAGCATTTTATTTACCAAAATTAAAAAAATTCAGGCAAAACACTATATTTTTTAAAATGTCTTATTTATGTGTTTTTAAGGTGTTTAATGAAATAAAAAAAATTTTTCATAAAACAACTTAAAAAACACGACTTTTTAACAAAAATAGTGATTTGCCTGCATTTCTGAGTTTTGGTGCATAAAATGCTGGAAAACACCAAAATAACCCATTGTTGACATAATTCAATTCCTTAAACAAATAGTGTTTTATCATGCGTTTTGCTTGCATTTTTGTGTTTTAGTGCAAAAAATGCTGAAACTACTAAAATAATACGTTATTGTTACTTTTCCTTTGGTTTCTCTATATTGGTTTGTTTTCATCAATTCTATCGTTTTGAAGCATAAAAATGTAAAATGATTTGAATATAGAAAATTTTAAATCGATATAGTCTTTTTTCGTTAAACACCTTGAAAACATAAATAAGACGTTTCAACAAATATAGTGTTTTCCCTGCATTTCTGAGTTTTAGTGCATAAAATGCAGGAAAACACCATGATAACCCATTTTTTGAGATATATCACTTCCTTAAACAAATAGTGTGTAATCATGCGTTTTGCCTTCATTTTTTTGTTTTGGTGAAAACAAGCCAATATAGAAATGCAAGTAAAAGTAACCAAAACGAATTATTTTAATAGTTTTCAGCTTTTTTTCCACCAAAACACAGAAATGCAGGAAAAACAAATGATAACACAATATTTGTTTAAGGAACTGAAATATGTCAAAAATGGGTTATATTGGTGTATTCCTGCATTTTATACAAAAACTCAGAAATGCAAAACACTATATTTGTTAAAACATCTTATTTATAAAGTTTTTAAGGTGTTTTATGAAAAAAAATGTATTTAAAATTTTTTTCATAAAACACCTTAAAAAACATAAATAAGACTTTTTAACAAATATAGTATTTTGCCAGCATTTCTGAGTTGTGGTGCATAATTTATTGGAAAACACCAAAATAATCCATATTTGACATATATCAGTTCTTTAAGCAAATAGTTCTATTCGTGCAATTTGCCTGCTTTTCTATGTTTTGGTGGAAAAAAACTGAAAACTACTAAAATAACACTTTTTTGTTCCTCTTTGTTTGGTTTCTCTATATTGCCTTTTTTTCATGAAGTTTATCGTTCTAAGGCATAAAAATGTAAAATAACTTGGATATTCAAAAATTTCAATCGGTTTTTTTTTTTCATAAAACACCTGAAAACATATAAATAAGACATTTTAACAATTACAGTGTTTTGTCTGCATTTTTTGAGTTTTAGTGCATAAAATGCTAGAAAACTCCAAAATAACCCATTGTTGACATAATTCAGTTCCCTAAACAAATAGTGTTTTATCATTTATTTTGCTTGCATTTCTGTGTTTTAGTGCAAAAATGCTGAAACTACTAAAATAACACATTATTGTTACTTTTTACCTTGGTTTCTCTATATTGGCTTCTTTTCATCAATTCTATCATTTTAAGCATAAAATGTAAAATGACATGAATATAAAATTTTTTTAATGGAGATAGTCTTTTTTCATAAAACATCTTGAAAACACTTAAATAAGACGTTTCAATAAATATAGTGTTTTACCTGCATTTCTGAGTTTTAGTGGATAAAATGCTGGAAAACAATATAATAACCGATTTTGACATATTTCACTTCCTTAAACAAATAATGTGTAATGATGCGTTTTGCCTGCATTTTGTGTTTTATTTGCAAAACAAGCCAATATAAAATAAAAAAATGTTATTTTAGTAGCTTTCATCTTTTTGCACGAAAACACAGAAAAGATGATTACACATTTGTTTAAGGAACTGAAATATGTCAAAAAATGGTTTATTAATGTTTTCAGCATTTTATGCATCAAAACTCAGAAATGTACGCAAAAGACTATATTTCTTTAAATGTCTTATTTATGTGCTATTAAGATGTCTTATGAAAAAAAAAACACTATCATGATTGGAAATTTTGTATATTGAATTCATTTTACATTGTTACCTACGTCTCAAAATGATAAAATTGAAGAAATCAAGCCAATATAGAGAAACGAAAGTAAAAGTAAAAAACACGTGTTATTTTATTAGTTTTCAGCTCTTTTTGCACCAAAACACAGAAATGCCACAAAAACAAATTATTACACAATATTTGTTTAAGGAACTGAAATATGTCAAAAATGGGTTATATTGGTGTATTCCTGCATTTTATACACAAAAAACTCAGAAATGCAGGCAAAACACTATATTTGTTAAAACATCTTATTTATAAAGTTTTTAAGGTGTTTTATGAAAAAAAAATGTATTTAAAATTTTTTTCATAAAACACCTTAAAAAAACATAAATAAGACTTTTTAACAAATATAGTATTTTGCCAGCATTTCTGAGTTGTGGTGCATAATTTATTGCAAAACACCAAAATAATCCATATTTGACATATATCAGTTCTTTAAGCAAATAGTTCTATTCGTGCAATTTGCCTGCTTTTCTATGTTTTGGTGGAAAAAAACTGAAAACTACTAAAATAACACTTTTTTGTTCCTCTTTGTTTGGTTTCTCTATATTGCCTTTTTTTCATGAAGTTTATCGTTCTAAGGCATAAAAATGTAAAATAACTTGGATATTCAAAATTTCAATCGGTTTTTTTTTTCATAAAACACCTGAAAAACATATAAATAAGACATTTTAACAATTACAGTGTTTTGTCTGCATTTTTTGAGTTTTAGTGCATAAAATGCTAGAAAACTCCAAAATAACCCATTGTTGACATAATTCAGTTCCTAAACAAATAGTGTTTTATCATTTATTTTGCTTGCATTTCTGTGTTTTAGTGCAAAAATGCTGAAACTACTAAAATAACACGTTATTGTTACTTTTTACCTTGGTTTCTCTATATTGGCTTCTTTTCATCAATTCTATCATTTTTAAGCATAAAAATGTAAAATGACATGAATATAAAAATTTTTTAATGGAGATAGTCTTTTTTCATAAAACATCTTGAAAACACTTAAATAAGACGTTTCAATAAATATAGTGTTTTACCTGCATTTCTGAGTTTTAGTGGATAAAATGCTGGAAAACAATATAATAACCGATTTTTGACATATTTCACTTCCTTAAACAAATAATGTGTAATGATGCGTTTGGCCTGCATTTTTGTGTTTTTTGTTGCGAAAACAAGCCAATATAGAGAGAAAGGTAAGAAAAATGTTATTTTAGTAGCTTTCATCTTTTTTTGCACGAAAACACAGAAATGGAGACCAAACGCATGATTACACATTATTTGTTTAAGGAACTGAAATATGTCAAAAATGGTTTATTAAGGTGTTTTCGAGCATTTTATGCATCAAAACTCAGAAATGTACGCAAAAGACTATATTTCTTTAAATGTCTTATTTATGTGCTATTAAGATGTCTTATGAAAAAAAAAAAAACTATCTTGATTGGAAATTTTGTATATTGAATTCATTTTACATTGTTACCTACGTCTCAAAATGATAAAATTGAAGAAATCAAGCCAATATAGAGAAACGAAAGTAAAAGTAAAAACACGTGTTATTTTATTAGTTTTCAGCTCTTTTTGCACCAAAACACAGAAATGCCACAAAAACAAATTATTACACAATATTTGTTTAAGGAACTGAAATATGTCAAAAATGGGTTATATTGGTGTATTCCAGCATTTTATACACCAAAATTAAAAAATTCAGGCAAAACACTATATTTTTTAAAATGTCTTATTTATGTGTTTTTAAGGTGTTTAATGAAATAAAAAAAAATTTTCATAAAACACCTTAAAAACAAGACTTTTTAACAAAAATAGTGATTTGCCTGCATTTCTGAGTTTTGGTGCATAAAATGCTGGAAAACACCAAAATAACCCATTGTTGACATAATTCAATTCCTTAAACAAATAGTGTTTTATCATGCGTTTTGCTTGCATTTTTGTGTTTTAGTGCAAAAAATGCTGAAACTACTAAAATAATACGTTATTGTTACTTTTCCTTTGGTTTCTCTATATTGGTTTGTTTTCATCAATTCTATCGTTTTGAAGCATAAAAATGTAAAATGATTTGAATATAGAAAATTTTTAATCTAGTCTTTTTCATAAAACACCTTGAAAATACATAAGACGTTTTAATAAATATAGTGTTTTGCCTGCATTTTTGAGTTTTAGTGCATAAAATGTTGGAAAACATCTTAATAACCCATTTTTGACATATTTCACTTCCTTAAAGCTAATTGTACACGTGTTTGCCACGCGTTCGCGTTTCACTGACCAGCATGTCCCTGCCACTGCCCTGCTTTTGCCCGAACCTTCCTTTGAGTCTCCCACTATTAGGTGAAGATGGAGGCTGCACGGAAGAACGCTGTGTTTTTGTGCAGTCATTCAAACAACCAAAAAGACAAACCGTCATCAGCTTTGGACTCACGCTATGAACAACAGTGGATTCCTGCAGGGTGAATGTTACACCTTGGGTCAAGACTTCAAAGCTGACAATGGCAAATTGTTCCACTATTTCAGGATGACATAGCCAACCTTTCAGGAACTTATGGCCAGAGTCACAGATGGCATTGAACAACACAGGCCAGCCACCCCACCTGAAGCAGCAGCCAGTGGGTTGAAGCATCAGTGCGTGCGTTCTACAGCGTTCGTGTGAAAGCTCTCACCGCCACTTGTAGCCACCAAGGACGTGTGTGTCAGGAAAAACGAAGGCGTTCTTGCTGGCTCTGCGTTTGTGCTGCGATAAATGTCCACAAAACGCATCGTGTGAAAGGTCCTATTGAACTCCATTCTAAGTCAGAACGCAGCGCACCCAAACACACGTACGGAAACGCTCGTGTGAAAGCGACCTTACAGTGAGTGGTGACAAACAACCTAAGATGAGACACCATTTTATTTGTCATTCCCCAAAAGCTCCACTTATTTTATTTATTCATTTAATTGCTGTTGTTGTTGTTGTTGTTATTGTTGTTGTTTTCTTGTTCATCTCTTCCTTCATTTTCATTCTTTTCCTTTCCATTTTTCTTTTTATTCTATTATGTTGGCTTTTCATTGGAATTTCTGGGATACTTTCTTGTGGCACCTCCTATCTCAGCCACCCGCTAGGAATGCCCCGAGTGAGGAAGCCCGACTTACACTCCGACCGTGAACAGGATTCGAACCCGTGCGCTTGGTGATCCCTTGGACCCTTAACTTATTTACTGAACATTATTGCAGGGACACACTTTTTTCAACATTTAAATCAGTTATGGCGCCAAATTTCGCTATTTTATTAAACATTATTGCATGGACACACTTTTTTCAATATTTAATTCAGTTACTGCTCAAACTTCGCTATTTTATTAAACATTATTGCATGAACACACTTTTTTCAACATTTTATTCAGTTATGGCGCCAAACTTCGCTATTTTATTAAACATTATTGCAGGGACACACTTTTTTCAACATTTAATTCAGTTATGGCGCCAAACTTCGCTATTTTATTAAACATTATTGCAGGGACACACTTTTTTCAACATTTAATTCAGTTATGGCGCCAAACTTCGCTATTTTATTAAACATTATTGCATGGACACACTTTTTTCAACATTTAATTCAGTTATGGCGCCAAACTTCGCTATTTTATTAAACATTATTGCATGGACACACTTTTTTCAACATTTTATTCAGTTATGGCGCCAAACTTTGCTATTTTATTAAACATTATTGCATGAACACACATTTTTTCAACATTTAATTCAGTTATGGCGCCAAATTTCACTATTTTATTAAACATTATTGCATGAACACACTTTTTTCAACATTTAATTCAGTTATGGCGCCAAACTTCGCTATTTTATTAAACATTATTGCATGAACACACTTTTTTCAACATTTAATTCAGTTATGGCGCCAAACTTCGCTATTTTATTAAACATTATTGCATGAACACACTTTTTTCAACATTTAATTCAGTTATGGCGCCAAACTTCGCTATTTTATTAAACATTATTGCAGGGACACACTTTTTTCAACATTTAATTCAGTTATGGCGCCAAACTTCGCTATTTTATTAAACATTATTGCATGAACACACTTTTTTCAACATTTTATTCAGTTATGGCGCCAAACTTCATTATTTTATTAAACATTATTGCATGAACACACTTTTTTCAACATTTTATTTCAGTTATGGCGCCAAACTTCGCTA
>NC_059256.1:6149633-6154633 GCF_017591435.1 Portunus trituberculatus | reverse complement strand
CTCAAAACATGCCAAACTTAAAATGCCCTCAAAACATGCCAAACTGTCTTAAAATGCCCTCAAAACATGCCAAACTGTCTTAAAATGCCCTCAAAACATGCCAAACTGTCTTAAAATGCCCTCAAAACATGCCAAACTGTCTTAAAATGCCCTTAAAACATACCAAACTGTCTTAAAATATCCTCAAAACATACCAAACTGTTTTAAATGCCCTCAAAACATGCCAAACTGTCTTAAAATGCCCTCAAAACATGCCAAACTGTCTTAAAATGCCCTCAAAACATGCCAAACTGTCTTAAAATGCCCTCAAAACATGCCAAACTGTCTTAAAATGCCCTCAAAACATGCCAAACTGTCTTAAAATGCCCTCAAAACATGCCAAACTGTCTTAAAATGCCCTCAAAACATGCCAAACTGTCTTAAAATGCCCTCAAAACATGCCAAACTGTCTTAAAATGCCCTCAAAACATACCAAACTGTCTTAAATGCCCTCAAAACATGCCAAACTGTCTTAAAATGCCCTCAAAACATGCCAAACTGTCTTAAAATGCCCTCAAAACATGCCAAACTGTCTTAAAATGCCCTCAAAACATACCAAACTGTCTTAAAATGCCCTCAAAACATGCCAAACTGTCTTAAAATGCCCTCAAAACATACCAAACTGTCTTAAAATGCCCTCAAAACATACCAAACTGTCTTAAAATGCCCTCAAAACATACCAAACTGTCTTAAAATGCCCTCAAAACATGCCAAACTGTCTTAAAATGCCCTCAAAACATGCCAAACTGTCTTAAAATACCCTCAAAACATGCCAAACTGTCTTAAAATACCCTCAAAACATACCAAACTGTCTTAAAATGCCCTCAAAACATACCAAACTGTCTTAAAATACCCTTAAAAAAACATGCCAATCTTCCTCCTCCTCCTCTTGTGTCCACCTCTAATGACAATCTTCCTCTTCTTCTTCTTGTGTCCAGCTGACGGGTTTACCTACACGTTCGGAATCTACTTCGTCCAGCTGGTCCAGTATTATGATGCTACTGCGGCCGCCACCTCCTGGATCGCCTCTATCCTTGTTGGCGTCACCTTGGGATCAGGTACGAGTGGTGGTGGTGGTGGTGGTGGTGGTGTTGGGGGTTATAGCAGTAAGATGTGGGGTGTTTTGGCTGTTTTGAAGTGGTGTTAAGGGTGTTGAAATGGTGTTAGGGGTGTTGTAGGTGTTTTGAAGTGGTGTTAAGGGTATTGAAATGGTGTTGGGGGTGTTGTAGGTGTTTTGAAGTGGTGTTAGAGGTGTTGAAATGGTGTTAGGGGTGTTGTGGCTGTTTTGAAGTGGTGTTAGAGGTGTTGAAATGGTGTTAGGGGTGTTGTAGGTGTTTTGAAGTGGTGTTAGGGGTGTTGTGGCTGTTTTGAAGTGGTGTTAGAGGTGTTGAAATGGTGTTAGGGGTGTTGTGGCTGTTTTGAAGTGGTGTTAGGGGTGTTGAAATGGTGTTAGGGATGTTGTAGGTGTTTTGAAGTGGTGTTAGGGGTGTTGAAATGGTGTTAGGGGTGTTGTGGCTGTTTTGAAGTGGTGTTAGAGGTCTTGAAATGGTGTTAGAGGTGTTGAAATGGTGTTAGGGGTGTTTTGGCTGTTTTGAAGTGGTGTTAGGGGTGTTGTGGCTGTTTTGAAGTGGTGTTAGAGGTGTTGAAATAGTGTTAGGGGTGTTGTGGCTATTTTGAAGTGGTGTTAGGGGTGTTGTAGCTGTTTTGAAGTGGTGTTAAGGGTGTTGAAATGGTGTTAGGGGTGTTGTGGCTGTTTTGAAGTGGTGTTAGGGGTGTTAAGGTGGTGTTAGGGGTGTTGTGGCTGTTTTGAAGTGGTGTTAGAGGTGTTGAAATGGTGTTAGGGGTGTTGTGGCTGTTTTGAAGTGGTGTTAGAGGTGTTGAAATGGTGTTAGTGGTGTTGTGGCTGTTTTGAAGTGGTGTTAAGGGTGTTGTAGCTGTTTTGAAGTGGTGTTAGGGGTGTTAAGGTGGTGTTAGGGGTGTTGTGGCTGTTTTAAAGTGGTGTTAAGGGTGTTGAAATGGTGTTAGGGGTGTTGTGGCTGTTTTGAAGTGGTGTTAGGGGTGTTGTAGTGGTGTTAGGGGTGTTGTAGGTGTTTTGAAGTGGTGTTATGGGTGTTAAAATGGTGTTATGGGTGTTGTGGCGGTTTTGAAGTGGTGTTAGGAGTGTTATACCTGTTTTAAAGTGGTGTTAGGAGTGTTATAGCTGTTTTAAAGTGGTGTTAGGGGTGTTGACTGTTTTCCAAGGCCACAGAGATGACTGGCGGGGTTTTCAAGAGTGTTTCTCCTGTTAATAGTGCAGAAATCTTATCAATCTGCCTCTAGAACCGTGAAAACACCTTCAAAAAACCTCACCTACATTATTAGATCAAGGATTTTGTAATAGTGGAAGTGACGCACAGAGCTGAGAAGAGAAGTGTATAGACTCATTTCCAGAAACGCATTGTTCTCTCCCCATGAAAGCTTTGCAAGGGCTCCAGTTGAAGTTGCTCGTGTGTTTTTTAAGGGTGTTTTTGTGCCTCTGGTGATGATGGATTGGTGAGAGCGTGTGTAGAACTAAATACATTCTCTCTCTCTCTCTCTCTCTCTCTCTCTCTCTCTCTCTCTCTCTCTCTCTCTCTCTCTCTCTCTCAAATTTGCTTCCTTTTTTTCTCAAACTGCTTTAATATTCTCTCTCTCTCTCTCTCTCTCTCTCTCTCTCTCTCTCTCTCTCTCTCTTATCATTATCTTTATTTATCGTCTTCATTCTCTCTCTCTCTCTCTCTCTCTCTCTCTCTCTCTCTCTCTCTCTCTCTCTCTCTCTCTCTCTCTCTCTCTCTCTTTCTTTCTTCTCTTTCTTTCTTTCTTTCTTTCTCTCTCTCTCTCTCTCTCTCTCTCTCTCTCTCTCTCTCTCTCTCTCTCTCTCTCTCTCTCTCTCTTATCATTATCTTTATTTATCGTCTTCTCTCTCTCTCTCTCTCTCTCTCTCTCTCTCTCTCTCTCTCTCTCTCTCTCTCTCTCTCTCTCTCTCAAATTTGCTCTTTTCTCAAACTGCTTTAAATCTTTCTCTCTCTCTCTCTCTCTCTCTCTCTCTCTCTCTCTCTCTCTCTCTCTCTCTCTCTCTCTCTCTCTCTCTCTCTCTCCGCAGGTCCCATCGCTGGCATCCTGGTGAACAAGTTTGGGTGTCGAGTCGTGACAATTGCTGGCGCCATTCTTGCCTCGGCCGCTCTCTTCTCCTCCATCGCTGCCCCGTCTGTGGAAACTCTCTACGTCACGATAGGCCTGGGCGCTGGTAAGAGGGAGAGGGAGAGAGAGAGAGGGGGTGTGGGAAAGGGAGAGAGGGCGTGGAAAGAAAGAGAGAGAGAGGGTGGTGGGAAGGGAGAGAGAGAATAAGTGTTAGGAATGGTGTGTGTGTGTGTGTGTGTGTGTGTGTGTGTGTGTGTGTGTGTGTGTTTGAGAGAGAGAGAGAGAGAGAGAGAGAATGAATGTAACTCTAGACTACAGATAAGAAATGATGCAAGGCAGACGACAGAGAGAGAGAGAGAGAGAGAGAGAGAGAGAGAGAGAGAGAGAGAGAGAGAGAGAGAGAATCATATATATAAACAAATATGAATGATAAATATTGTAATTAATTCCTCCTCCTCCTCCTCCTCCTCCTCCTCCTCCTCCTCCTCCTCCTCCTCCTCCTCCTCCTCCTCCTCCTCAAATTCCTTCTATTCCTCCTTCACTACTAAACTACTACTACTACTACTACTACTACTACTACTACTACTACTACTACTACTACTACTACTACTACTTCTTCTTCTTCTTCTTCTTCTTCTTCTTCTTCTTCTTCTTCTTCTTCTTCTTCTTCTTCTTCTTCTTCTTCTTCTTCTTCTTCTTCTTCTTCTTCTTCTTCTTCTTCTTGTCCTCCTCCTCCTCCTCCTCCTCTCTTCTTCTTCTTCTTCTTCTTCTTCTTCTTATTATTATTATTATTATTATTATTATTATTATTATATTATTATTATTATTATTATTTTCATCCTCATCTTCATCATCATCATCATCATCTTCTTCCTCTTCATCTTCATCTTCCTCCTCTTCCTCCTCTTCTTCTCGTGTGTCTGGCAGTGTTTAGAGAGCCTATCCTTACCTTAACTATCCACTCACCTAGCTATCTATCTCCCTATCTCACTCACCTATGTGTCCCCTGCTGGTCTTATCTATCTACTTACCTATCTATCGATCTACCTACACGTTCATCTCCTCCTGCCTATCTCCACCTATTCTCCTTGTTATCTATGAATCCTCCTTTCTACAGCATTATTACATCTTATCTGTATCTCCACGTTCATCTCCACCTGCCTATCTCCACGTGTCTCCTCTAGGCCTTGGGTTTGGGCTGATCTACCTGCCGGCCATCGTGTGTGTCACCTGTTATTTTGAGAAGCGGAGATCCTTTGCCACTGGTATTGCGGTGTGTGGGTCTGGCATTGGTACCTTTGCCTTCTCGCCCCTTGTAGAGTATTTGGTAAGTGTGTGTGTGTGTGTGGGAGTGTTTTTAAAGGGGTGTTTGGGTGTGTTTTAAAGGTGTTTGTGGTGTTTTCTGGTGTTTAGGGAGGTATTTGTGTATTTCATCTCGGTTGTTTGCTGGTCTCCTCGCCAGTCTTCCCCGTTATGGAGCGAGGTCAGAGCTCATAGACCGATCTCCGGGTAGGACTGAGACCACAACACACTCCACACACCTCAAAACACACCAAAACACCTCAAAACACACCAAAAACACTTTAAAACACCTCAAAACACACCAAAACACCTCAAAACACACCTAAACACTTCAAAACACACCAAAACACCTCAAAACATCCCAAACCACCCAAAACCACCCCAAAACACACCAAAACACCTCAAAACATCCCACCAAACCACCCCAAAACACATCAAAACACCTCAAAACACACCAAAACATCTCAAAACACCCCAAAACACACCAAAAACACTTCAAA
>NC_059256.1:6132133-6144633 GCF_017591435.1 Portunus trituberculatus | reverse complement strand
TAACACGACTCGATCCCCTATAACTGCAGGTGTGTGGGTGTGTGCCGTGCAGCAGAGAGACCCGGGCGGCCATCACGAGCTTAATGGACTGGGGACTCCTTACTGATGGGATCTTCATTCTCTTTGCCATATCCAACTTCTGCACCTCAATAGGATTCAATGCTCCTTATGTCTTCGTTGTGGTAAGTGTGTGTGTTTGTATAGCACTATGGCACTATTGATTGAGGGCATTTTAAGACAGTTTGGCATGTTTTGAGGGCATTTTAAGACAGTTTGGCATGTTTTGAGGGCATTTTAAGACAGTTTGGCATGTTTTGAGGGCATTTTAAGACAGTTTGGCATGTTTTGAGGGCATTTTAAGACAGTTTGGCATGTTTTGAGGGCATTTTAAGACAGTTTGGCATGTTTTGAGGGCATTTTAAGACAGTTTGGCATGTTTTGAGGGCATTTTAAGACAGTTTGACATGTTTTGAGGGCATTTTAAGACAGTTTGGCATGTTTTGAGGGCATTTTAAGACAGTTTGGCATGTTTTGAGGCCATTTTAAGACAGTTTGGCATGTTTTGAGGCATTTTAAGACAGTTTGGCATGTTTTGAGGGCATTTTAAGACAGTTTGGCATGTTTGAGGGCATTTTAAGACAGTTTGGCATGTTTTGAGGGCATTTAAGACAGTTTGACATGTTTTGAGGGCATTTTAAGACAGTTTGACATGTTTTGAGGGCATTTTAAGACAGTTTGGCATGTTTTGAGGGCATTTTAAGACAGTTTGGCATGTTTTGAGGGCATTTTAAGACAGTTTGGCATGTTTTGAGGCATTTTAAGACAGTTTGGCATGTTTTGAGGCATTTAAGACAGTTTGGCATGTTTTGAGGGCATTTAAGACAGTTTGGCATGTTTTGAGGGCATTTTAAGACAGTTTGGCATGTTTGAGGGCATTTTAAGACAGTTTGGCATGTTTTGAGGGCATTTTAAGACAGTTTGGCATGTTTTGAGGGCATTTTAAGACAGTTTGGCATGTTTTGAGGGCATTTAAGACAGTTTGGCATGTTTTGAGGGCATTTTAAGACAGTTTGGCATGTTTGAGGGCATTTAAGACAGTTTGACATGTTTTGAGGGCATTTTAAGACAGTTTGACATGTTTTGAGGCATTTTAAGACAGTTTGGCATGTTTGAGGGCATTTAAGACAGTTTGACATGTTTGAGGGCATTTTAAGACAGTTTGGCATGCATTTTTTTGCATGTTTTGAGACAGGCATTTTAAGACAGTTTGGCATGTTTTGAGGGCATTTTAAGACAGTTTGGCATGTTTTGAGGGCATTTTAAGACAGTTTGGCATGTTTTGAGGGCATTTTAAGACAGTTTGGCATGTTTTGAGGCATTTTAAGACAGTTTGGCATGTTTTGAGGCATTTTAAGACAGTTTGGCATGTTTTGAGGGCATTTTAAGACAGTTTGGCATGTTTTGAGGGCATTTAAGACAGTTTGGCATGTTTTGAGGGCATTTTAAGACAGTTTGGCATGTTTTGAGGCATTTTAAGACAGTTTGGCATGTTTTGAGGGCATTTTAAGACAGTTTGGCATGTTTTGAGGGCATTTTAAGACAGTTTGGCATGTTTTGAGGGCATTTTAAGACAGTTTGGCATGTTTTGAGGGCATTTTAAGACAGTTTGGCATGTTTTAAGGGCATTTTAAGACAGTTTGGCATGTTTTTAGGGCATTTTAAGACAGTTTGACATGTTTTGAGGGCATTTTAAGACAGTTTGGCATGTTTTGAGGGCATTTTAAGACAGTTTTGGCTAAGATAAGACCATTTTAGCAAGGGTGTATGGAGGGCACAAGATTAATGGCCACAGTCTTCACCATTTTAATCCCCCACATGAGTTTGTGAAGGTGTACAGAATCATCAAATAGTCACCACAAGGAATAGGAAACACGTCATGCTACTGAACTAACGTGACTCCAGTTCCTAACCTAGTCTCGTTCCTAACTGTGTCTCTCCCCACAGGATAGAGCGCGGCACCTTGGCATCCCAGATCGTCAATCCTCGTTCTTGCTGGCTGTGGTGGGCATCTCGAACACCGTGAGCCGAATCGTGTTGGGCTACATTTCGGACCAGCCCTGGGTGAACCGCCTCTACTTATACAACGTGGCCCTCACCCTCTGTGGACTGGGTGAGCCTAGGGTGTTCTAGGCCTATTTTCTATGCCTTACCCCTATTTCTAAAGGATTTATTCACATTTTCACGAGTTTTTTAAGGGTGTTTTTGTGGTTCTAGAGGCAGAGTGACAAGATTTCTGCATTATTAACTGGACTAACACTCTTGAAAACCCCGCCAGTCATCTCTGTGGCCTTAAAGAACAGTGGTTAGAGAGCCGAGCGATTTTAAGAGTGTTTTTGTGGTTCTAGAGGCAGAGTGACAAGATTTCTACATTATTAACTGGAGAAACACTCTTGAAAACCCCGCCAGTTATCTCTGTGGCCTTAAAGAACAGTGGTTTGAGAGCCGAGCGATTTTAAGAGTGTTTTTATAGTTCTAGAGGCAGAGTGACAAGATTTCTACATTATTAACTGGAGAAACACTCTTGAAAACCCCGCCAGTCATTTCTGTGGCCTTAAAGAACAGTGGTTAGAAAGCCGAGCGATTTTAAGAATGTTTTGTGGTTCTAGAGGCAGAGTGACAAGATTTCTACATTATTAACTGGAGAAACACTCTTGAAAACCCTGCCAGTTATCTCTGTGGCCTTAAAGAACAGTGGTTAGAGAGCAGAGCGATTTTAAGAGTGTTTTTGTGGTTCTAGAGGCAGAGTGACAAGATTTCTACATTATTAACTGGAGAAACACTCTTGAAAACCCCGCCAGTCATTTCTGTGGCCTTAAAGAACAGTGGTTTGAGAGCAGAGCGATTTTAAGAGTGTTTTTGTGGTTCTAGAGGCAGAGTGACAAGATTTCTGCATTATTAACTGGAGAAACACTCTTGAAAACCCCGCCAGTCATCTCTGTGGCCTTAAAGAACAGTGGTTTGAGAGCAGAGCGATTTTAAGAGTGTTTTTGTGGTTCTAGAGGCAGAGTGACGAGATTTCTGCATTATTAACTGGAGAAACACTCTTGAAAACCCCGCCAGTCATCTCTGTGGCCTTGAAGAACAGTGGTTAGAGAGCAGAGCGATTTTAAGAGTGTTTTTGTGGTTCTAGAGGCAGAGTGACAAGATTTCTACATTATTAACTGGAGAAACACTCTTGAAAACCCTGCCAGTCATCTCTGTGGCCTTAAAGAACAGTGATTAGAGAGCCGAGCGATTTTAAGAGTGTTTTTGTAGTTCTAGAGGCAGAGTGACAAGATTTCTACATTATTAACTGGAGAAACACTCTTGAAAACCCTGCCAGTCATTTCTGTGGCCTTAAAGAACAGTGGTTAGAGAGCCGAGCGATTTTAAGAGTGTTTTTATAGTTCTAGAGGCAGAGTGACAAGATTTCTGCATTATTAACTGGAGAAACACTCTTGAAAACCCCGCCAGTCATCTCTGTGGCCTTAAAGAACAGTGGTTAGAGAGCCGAGCGATTTTAAGAGTGTTTTTGTGGTTCTAGAGGCAGAGTGACAAGATTTCTACATTATTAACTGGAGAAACACTCTTGAAAACCCCGCCAGTCATCTCTGTGGCCTTGGAAAACAGTCGTGGGGAGAGGATATAGCGTTTGTGAATAAGGAGCAGGGTGTGGGTGGACCTATGCAGGGTGACAGGCCGCGAGGGTGTCTAGGGTGAGATATTGGGGTGGGGTTGATGGAAGGGTAAAGTTAGGGAAGGTTTGGTTGTGGTTATTGGGAAGAGAGAGAGAGAGAGAGAGAGAGAGAGAGAGAGAGAGAGAGAGAGTGTGTGTGTGTCTATGTGAAAAACAACTTATTAATTCCGTTCAATGTTCTGTTTTGCCCATACTCTCTCTCTCTCTCTCTCTCTCTCTCTCTCTCTCTCTCAGTGTTGTACAGTGTTCTCCTCCTCCTCCTCCTCCTCCTCCTCCTCCTCCTCCTCCTCCTCCTCCTCCTCCTCCTCCTCCTCCTCCTACTACTACTACTACTACTACTACTACTAAACACCACAAACACCACCAAAACACTAAACACACCAAACACAAACACCCAACCACACAACACTGGACACTACTACTACTACTACTACACACACACTAAAACACTGTGAGACACCCCAAGACACACCTACACCAAACACCCCAAAACCTCGAAACATTCCGACACCACACATTCACACCGTGAACACAAACACACACCTCAAACACACGTCAAACACGCCCCAAAACATCCCAAAACACACCAAAACACTACAACACACTAAAACACACCTAAAACACACCAAAACACAAAACACCCCTACACACACAAACACAAACACCCAAAACACACCAAAACAAACACACACTCAACACACTAAACACACCAAACACACAAACACTTAAAACACACCTAAACACACCAAAACACAAAACACACCAAACACACAAAACAACACTCAAACACACACCAAACACAAACACACCAAAACAACACACAAAACACACCAAAACACCCAACACAAACACACTAAAACACAAAACACAACACTAAAAACACAAAAACACACACCAAAACACCAAAACACAAAACACCCAAAACACAAAACACCAAAAACACAAAACCAAAACACCCAAAACACCCAAAACACCCAAAACTAAAACACCTAAAAAACACACCAAAACACACTCAAAACACACCCAAACACTCTGCCCACGTCCTCACACACTCCCTCTCTCTCTCCCAACACTCAGGCACATGTGGGAGTATTTGGTTGACATCATACAGCTCCCAAATCTTCTACGCGGTGGTGTTCGGGGCGACCTCCGGAGCCTACGTGGGTCTGACGTCAGTGGTGTTGGTAGACCTGCTAGGAATGGAGCGGCTCACTAATGCCTTTGGTCTCTGTTGCTGTTCCAAGGCATTGCTTCCCTCATTGGCCCGCCTATCTGTGGTACTGTGTCTGTGTCTGTGTGTGTGTGTGTTTTAAAGGGTGTTTTTAAATGACCTTTTGGTGTTTTTGGGTGTTTTAAGGGTGTTTTAATGATTTTTAGGTGTTTTTAAGGGTGTGTTTAGTGATTTTTGGGTGTTTTAGGGTGTTTTTAATGATCTTTTGTTTTTAGGTGTTTTAAGGGTGTTTGTAATGACCTTTTGGTGTTTTAAAGGGTGTTTGTAATGACGTTTTGGTGTTTTAAAGGGTGTTTTTAATGACTTTTTGGTGTTTTTGGGTGGTTGAAGGGTGTTTTAATGACGTATTGGTGTTTTTTGGGTGTTTTAGGGTGTTTTAAGGGTGTTTTAATAAGGGTGTTTTAATGATTTCTGGGTGTTTTAGGATGTTTTTGGGTGTTTTAAGGGTGTGATTAATTATTTTTGGGTGTTGTAGGGTGTTTAAAGGGTGTTTTAATGATTTTTGGGTGTTTAAAGGGTGTTTTTAATGACCTATTGGTGTTTCTAGGGTGTTTTAAGGGTGTTTTAATGTCGTATTGGTGTTTTAAGGGTGTTTAACTATTTTTGGGTGTTTTAGGGTGTTTTAATGTTTTTTGGGTGTTTTAAGGGTGTTTTTAATGACCTTTTGGTGTTTTTAGGGTGTTTTAAGGGTGTTTTGATGATTTTTGGGTGTTTTAAGCTTAAGGTGTTTTAATGATTATTTGATGTTTATTTAAGGGAGTGAGATTGTTTTTGGGTGTTTTAAAGGGTGTTCTTAATTATTTTTTGTTTTTTAAGGGGGTTAGATTTTTTAGGGTGTTTTTGGGTGTTTTAATAAATTTTTGGTGTTTTTTTAAGGTATAAGAATGTTTTTAGGGTGTTTGAAAGGGTGTTTTTAATTAATTTTGTGTTTTTAAGGGAATAAGATTGTTTTTAGGTGTTTTAGAATGTTTGAAAAGGTGTTTTTAATTAATTTTGTGTTTTTAAGGAGTAAGATTGTTTTTAAGGTGTTTTAGGATGTTTTAAAGGGTGTTTTTAATTAATTTTGTTTTAAGGAGCAAGATCGTGTTTAGGGTGTTTTGAGGGTGGTAGAAGCGTTTTAGTATCTATCTAAGGGTGTTTTGTGTGTTTTAATGAAGTTTTGGTGTTTTTAAGGGATTAAGATTTTTAAGGGTATTTTTGGGTGTTTTAAAGGGTGTTTTTAATTAATTTTGTGTTTTTAAGGGAGTAAGATATTTTAGGGTGTTCTTTGGGTGTTTTTATCAGTGTTTTAATGCGTTTTTGGTATTTAATATCGTGTTTAGGGTGTTTTAAGGGTGTTGGAAGCGTTTTGGCATCTATTTAATTTTTTGAGGGTGTTTTAAAGGGTGTGTTTTGGTGTTTAAAGACAAGAAACACTACTGAACACCATTTAAAGAAAGTTACGGTGTTTTTAGGGTGTTTTAGCTACATTAGTGTGTGATTTGGTGTTTTTAAGACCTCAAACACCTTTAAAACACCACCAAACACCATTTAAAAAAAGTCACCCTGTTTTTAGGGTGTTGTAAGTACATTAGTGTGTGATTTGGTGTTTTTAAGACCTCAAACACCTTTAAAACACCACCAAACACCATTTAAAGAAAGTAACCGTGTTTTTTAGGGTGTTGTAAATACATTAGTGTGTGATTTGGTGTTTTTAAGACTTCAAACACCTTTAAAACACCACCAAACACCATTTAAAGAAAGTCACCGTGTTTTTTAGAGTGTTGTAAGTACATTAGTGTGTGATTTGGTGTTTTTAAGACCTCAAACACCTTTAAAACACCACCAAACACCATTTAAAGAAAGTCACCGTGTTTTTTAGCGTGTTGTAAGTACATTAGTGTGTGTTTTGGTGGTTTTAAGACCTCAAACACCCTTAAAACACCACCAAACACCATTTAAAAGCATTCTAATACCCCTTGTCTCTCCCACAGCACCGAACACCATTTAAAAGCATTCTAACACCCCTTGTCTCTTCCACAGCCTCCTTGTTTGACGTCACTCTCTCCTACGACTACACCTTCTTGCTGGCTGGCGGTATGATAGCATTGTCTGGCCTCATGCTTTTCTTTATCCCCTGTATATGGAGAGCACAAGCAAGGTCGCTAGTTAAACAGCAGCATTAAACTCTATTGTGTGTGTGCGTGTGTTTAGTGGGTATTTTTGGGGGTCTTCAAGGGTGTTTTGAGGGTTTTGATGACGTTATTGGGGTTTTGAGGGGTGTTTTTTAAGGTCCTGGTCGTGTTATTGGGGTTTTTCAAGGGTGTTTTTAAGGTTCCGGTGGTTCTTTTGGGTTTTTCAAAGGTGTTTTTTAATGTTTCGGTGATAGTTTGACAGGCTGCAGTGGAAGTTATTGGTGTTTTTCAAGGTTCTAATAGTTTGACAGGCTGCAGTGGAAGTTATTGGTGTTTTTCAAGGTTCTGATAGTTTGACAGGCTGCAGTGGAAGTTATTGGTGTTTTCAAGGTTCCGGTGATCATTTGACAGGCTGCAGTGGAAGTTATTGGTGTTTTCAAGGTTCCAGGGATAGTTTGACAGGCTGCAGTGGAAGTTATTGGTGTTTTTCAAGGTTCTAATAGTTTGACAGGCTGCAGTGGAAGTTATTGGTGTTTTTAAGGTTCCGGTGATCATTTGACAGGCTGCAGTGGAAGTTATTGGTGTTTTCAAGATTCCGGTGATCATTTGACAGGCTGCAGTGGAAGTTATTGGCGTTTTCAAGGTTCCAGGGATAGTTTGACAGGCTGCAGTGGAAGTTATTGGGGATTTCCAGAGGTGAACGCCATTTGAAAAGATTAAAGTACAATTATTGATTACCGATTGTGCCGCTCATCAAGTCTTACTCAATTATCTGATTCGGATGCCAAAAATCTAAGTTCGATTACCAATTGTCTGTTTATGTAATTCGATCAAATTTTGTAAAAGCATTCAATATTTTAAAAGTGATTCAGTGTTGTTAAAGAGATTTTCAGTGTTCTTAAAGGGAATTCAATGTTTTTTTTTTTTTTTTTCCCTAAATAAGCCATTTCTAACTAAACACGTAATGTATCTATTTTATATTTGTAAAATTTAGCTTTTTTATTATATGCGGTTCAATAATTAATTAATGATATTTTATGCATTATATTGTAGAGAAAATACCGAAGTATGATTATCATAGAATAAATATAAAAATCCATATATATTTACTTGAGAAAAATATAGAAAAATATATCAAGAAACTGGTATTGCAAAGAAACCAAGATGACATCGACCTGGATTCATCACAAATTGATTAAGATTTCCAGCATCACAATTGCAATGATTCAGTTCATGTGGCGGGGATTAATCTGATTCAATTCCCTGATTCTGTTGGCGGGGGTTACTCTGATTACGATGTTCTGAATCGTTTGGCGGGTTGTCCGATTCAATTATCCACTTTGTTTGGCGAGGGTTTAGGCGGTGTCACACGAGAACTTTTCCTTCAACTTTCTCCATCAACTTTCTGAAGACTCAACTTTTGCCAACTCTCATCGTTACACACAAGCTCGTTTCCTCCTTTGTCTTTTTTTTTTTTTTTTTTTTTTATTTATTTATTTATACCATGTGGGCTTTTCACGGGAATTTCTGGGCTAAAGGGGATAATTTTCTGTGTTACCTCCTATCTCAAAGCCCACCCGTTAGGAAACCATTGCCCCGAGTGAGGAAGCCCAACCTACACTCAGACCGTAGACAGGATTCAAACCCATGCGCTTGGAGACCCCTCGGACCCCAAAGCACGCATGGTTCCACTGTACCACGGTCGACCATTAACAAACATAGCTACTCCTTCACCCCATAAAGCTGTTGCTGTTTTTGGCCGTTAAAGCTTTCTATAAAAACCTTCAGACAGCTTTGCCCACTCGTGAACAACAAAGCAGCTCATCTTGGCCAGTTGCTGCTTGGAAGTTCTGTCTTGGAGCGTCGCAGTCCCAGATGAATGCAAACAAACAACTGAGCCACTTTTCACTGTTTAGGCCTGAACAAAAACGTATATGTACATTGTATTTACAAATATATATACACTAACTTATTAACCCCTTCAGTATCATGACATTTTTCTACATTCATTCTAGTGACTATTTGGTGATTTTACACAGCTTCACAAACTCTAAAGGGGGGTGATCAAAATAGTGACGACTGTGGCCATTAATCTTTTGACCTCTATAAACCCTTGCTAATGTCAGTAAAATGGTCTAATGGTACACAAATCTCAAGGTAAAAATGTGTCCCAGTTGAAGGGGTTAAAATTCAGTTAAGTTGGAAGTATAGCATCATTCAGAATCACAAAAAATAAAATAATAAATGAAAAATAAGAAATAAAAGTGTTCATTATAAACCATGGCTCGTCACTTGACTGGAAATTGACGCGAGAGAAAAATTATGCACTTCGTCGAACTCATCATGACGGAACAGTGAAAAAATAAATAAATAAATAAAAAAAAATGACGGAAATTGTCGACTATGCTAGAAAAATGGTAGTGTGACGCAGCCTTTACTCCGACTCAGTTATCCGACTTGTTTGGCACCAGTTAGTCTGATTCAGTTATCCGATTCATTTGGCACCAGTTAATCCGATTTGTTGGCACGAGTTAGTCCAATTCAGTTATCCGACTTTTTGGCACCAGTTAATCCGATTCATTTGGCACCAGTTAATACGACTCAGTTATCCGACTTTTTGGCACCAGTTAGTCTGATTCTGTTATCCGATTCGTTTAGCACCAGTTAATCCGATTCAGTTATCCGACTTTTTGGCACCAGTTAGTCCGACTCAGTTATCCGACTTTTTGGCACCAGTCAGTCCGATTCTGTTACCTGATTCGTTTGGCACCAGTTAATCCGATTCAGTTATCCGATTCATTTGGCACCAGTCAGTCCGATTCTGTTACCTGATTCGTTTGGCACCAGTCAGTCTGATTCAGTTATCCGATTCGTTTAGCACCAGTTAATCCGACTCAGTTATCCGACTTTTTGGCACCAGTCAGTCCGATTCTGTTACCTGATTCGTTTGGCACCAGTTAATCCGACTCAGTTATCCGACTTTTTGGCACCAGTTAATCCGATTCAGTTATTCGATTCGTTTGGCACCAGTTAATTCGATTCAATTATCCGACTCAAAAATGCAAATCCAGTTAATCGGATAACAAAGCTTCTAAATAGGACCAGCCACCTTTGCCTCTTCAAGTACATTTTTATTTATTTATTTTTTTTTTTTCTAAATTTATTGATGGTTTAAACAAGACTTGCTTTTATTATGAAAGGAAAAAACACCTTTGAAAAACCCAACTGAGAGAGAGAGAGAGAGAGAGAGAGAGAGACTGACACAAAACACAAAAAATTGATAGAAAAACAGAAAACACACTACTACTACTACTACTACTATTACTACTACTACTGCTACTACTACTAACTTAAGTGACCTCTGTGCCCCAAATTGACCTTTCTGTATCAGTAACAAGGTCATTTGGTCCATATTGTTAAGAAAGCCACGTTTTCTATGGTATGTGAAGGGAGAAGAGCATTTGTACTAATTTAAGGGAGACTGCTAATCTTGTAAATATTAGGAATTATTATTATTATTATTATTATTATTATTATTATTATTATTATTATTATTATTATTATTATTATTATTATTATTATTATTATTATTATTATTATTATTATTATTATTATTATTAAGGGTAGTGTTGTTGTTGTTATTTGTGTGTGTGTGTGTGTGTGTGTGTGTGTGTGTGTGTGTGTGTGTGTTTTGATAGTCATTTCAGCATACTTCATCGTGATACTATTATGATTATTACTATTACTATTATATTGCTACTATTTACTATTATTATTATTATTATTATTATTATTATTATTATTATTATTATTATGGTTGCTTCTATCATTGTTAGTAGTAGTAGTAGTAGTAGTAGTAGTAGTAGTAATAGTAGCAATAATTATGTACTTAACTTTCTATCAAACTACTACTACTACTACTACTACTACTACTACTACTACTACTACTACTACTACTACTACTACTACTAACCACGTACTCAGAGAGAGAGAGTGAGAGAGAGAGAGAGAGAGATTTACACGCACATATGTCTAATACGTACACTGGTCTACACATATGTGCGTATTTCTTGACGTACATAGTTGATTCCCTCCAAATGTTTACGTACATGAGCCTGCCAAGTGTGTGTGTGTGTGTGTGCGTGCGTGTGTGTGTGCGTATGTGTGTGCTGAAGATACTCCTGCACAAAATCATTCTTAGCATTACGTATATATATATTCTAATTATTATTGTTACTATTACTATTATTAAGGCTGTAGTAGTAATAGTAGTAGTAGTAGTAGTAACAATAATAATAATAATAATAACAATAATACAATTTTTCTACGCGTCATATTTGAATTACTTGCAATAATGTCAATAGTACCATTTCATATAACTACTGTAACAAAATAATAATAATAATATTGCTACAAGTTTCCCGTTCGTTCTTTCATTGCGTTCCTGAGTTGGCGAGACTGTTCCGCTGACTTCATGGTTGTGCTGATTTCAGAGGACTAATAAATCTCACGAGTCTCTTCACTACAGCATATTTTTTTCTTCTTCTTCTTCTTTATTCCATCTTCTTAGTTAGTTTCTTCCTCTTCCTCTTCATTATCACACAGTTTCTCATTAGCCTGTCTTCATATCATCATTTCTTCTTCTTCCTCTTTCTTCTATCTTTTAACTATTTTCTTCGTCTTCCTCTTCTTAATCCAATCTCCTTCTTCCTTTTTATTCCATCTTCTTATCTCATTTCTTCGTCCTCCTCTTCTTTATCTCAATCTTCTCATATTCTTCTTCTTCTTCTTTCCGTCTTTACAATGATAGGTTTTCTAGTTAGGCCTATGTCATTCTGCCTATTTAATCCCTTCAGTAGCATGACGTGTTTCCCTATTCCTTGTGGTGACTATTTGGTGATTTTGTACAGCTTCACAAACTCATGTGGGGATTAAAATGGTGAAGACTGTGGCCATTAATCTTGTGCCCTCCATACACCCTTGCTAATGTCAATAAAATGGTCTAATGGTGCACAAAACTCAAGGTAAAATGTGTCCCAGTACTGAAGGGGTTAAAATAGTGAAGACTGTGGCCATTAATCTTGTGCCCTCCTTAGACCCTTGCTAATGTCAATAAAATGGTCTAATGGTACACAAATCTCAAGGTAAAAATGTGTCCCAGTACTGAAGGGGTTAAAATAGTGAAGACTGGCCCGGTACTGCATGGGACCTGGATGTGTGTGTGTGTGTGTGTGGTGACAGTGCGGTATACCACCACCACCACCGCCACCACCTTAAACAAAAGGACAAAAAAAAAAAACAGAAATAAAGGAAATAGAAAATGAAATATAAAAAAAAAGGAGATAGGATAAAATAAAAGATTAGCACCCCGTTAAAACCACCACCACCACCACCACTACCACCACCACATGATTGATTG
>NC_059256.1:6112133-6129633 GCF_017591435.1 Portunus trituberculatus | reverse complement strand
GGTACACAAAACTCAAGGTAAAAATGTGTCCCAGTACTGAAGGGGTTAAAATAGTGAAGACTGTGGCCATTAATCTTGTGCCCTCCATACACCCTTGCTAATGTCAATAAAATGGTCTAATGGTACACAAAACTCAAGGTAAAAATGTGTCCCAGTACTGAAGGGGTTAAAATAGTGAAGACTGTGGCCATTAATCTTGTGCCCTCCATACACCCTTGCTAATGTCAATAAAATGGTCTAATGGTACACAAAACTCAAGGTAAAAATGTGTCCCTGAAGGGGTTAAAATAGTGAAGACTGTGGCCATTAATCTTGTGCCGTCCATACACCCTTGCTAATGTCAATAAAATGGTCTAATGGTACACAAAACTCACTGTAAAAATGTGTCCCAGTACTGAAGGGGTTAAAATAGTGAAGACTGTGGCCATTAATCTTGTGCCCTCCATACACCCTTGCTAATGTCAATAAAATGGTCTAATGGTGCACAAAACTCAAGGTAAAAATGTGTCCCAGTACAACCACCACCACCACCCATTCCTAACCTAACTTCATTTCTAATTGATTTTCACCATTCCTAACTCATTTGGACCATTCCTAACTCTATTCCTAGTTCATTCTCATCATTCCTAACTCATTCACCACCACCACCACCACCACCTTCCTAACACCATAATACCACAACCACTACTACCAACACCATTCCTAACCTAACTTAAACTAACCTAACCATTTCTAATACCACCACCACCATCACCACCATTACCGTTCCTAACACCGTTCCTAACACCGTTCCTAACACCGTTCCCCACACAGGAAGCCTCGGAACAGTCGATCAAAGAGGGCGCTGGTGAAACGAGAGCCCAAGAACATCGAGAACACTAAGCAATGTTTGTTCTTTGTGGGACGGAAGGCAAGCGAGGAGATGAGGAGGTGTTTGAGGGACTTGGTGAGTGTGTGTGTGTGTGTGTGTGTGTGTGTGTGTTCCAATATCCTTCCTGATCTTCTTTCCATGTCCTCTTGTCCTTCCATGTTGTTGTGTCCCCAGCACCAGGTCTTCCTTGTCTATCTTTTCAGTGCCATTGACTATCTTGTACATTGTTATTAGGTCCCCGCGTTCTCTTCCATCTTGTAAGGTTGGCAGTCCCATTTCCTTCTGTCGTTCTTCATATGTGAGGTCCTTTAGTCCCATTTCCTTCAGTTGTTCTTCATATGTGAGGTCCTTTAGTCCCATTTCCTTCAGTCGTTCTTCATATGTGAGGTCCTTTAGTCCCATTTCCTTCAGTCGTTCTTCATATGTGAGGTCCTTTAGTCCCATTTCCTTCAGTCGTTCTTCATATGTGAGGTCCTTTAGTCCCATTTCCTTCAGTCGTTCTTCATATGTGAGGTCCTTTAGTCCCATTTCCTTCAGTCGTTCTTCATATGTGAGGTCCTTTAGTCCCATTTCCTTCAGTCGTTCTTCATATGTGAGGTCCTTTAGTCCCATTTCCTTCAGTCGTTCTTCATATGTGAGGTCCTTTAGTCCCATTTCCTTCAGTCGTTCTTCATATGTGAGGTCCTTTAGTCCCATTTCCTTCAGTCGTTCTTCATATGTGAGGTCCTTTAGTCCCATTTCCTTCAGTCGTTCTTCATATGTGAGGTCCTTTAGTCCCATTTCCTTCAGTCGTTCTTCATATGTGAGGTCCTTTAGTCCCATTTCCTTCAGTCGTTCTTCATATGTGAGGTCCTTTAGTCCCATTTCCTTCTGTTCTTCATATGTGAGATCCTTCAGTCCCATTTCCTTCAGTCATTCTTCATATGTGAGGTCCTTTAGTCCCATTTCCTTCAGTCGTTCTTCATATGTGAGGTCCTTTAGTCCCATTTCCTTCAGTCGTTCTTCATATGTGAGGTCCTTTAGTCCCATTTCCTTCTGTTCTTCATATGTGAGGTCCTTTAGTCCCATTTCCTTCAGTCGTTCTTCATATGTGAGGTCCTTTAGTCCCATTTCCTTCAGTCGTTCTTCATATGTGAGGTCCTTTAGTCCCATTTCCTTCAGTTGTTCTTCATATGTGAGGTCCTTTAGTTCCAGCACCATCTTTGTATCAATCTTCTGTATCCTTTCCAATTTTTCTTGTATCCTATTTAGACCTGGAACACCACACCACTGCTGCATATTCCACCCTCTTCCACATCTTCCAGCTCACCACCGCCCCTCTCTCTCCCAACAGTACAGCCTCCGCAAGCACCACTCAATCCATTTGTCCAGGAAACACCCAGAAATGGCCCCCTGTGTGGATATCTTGCCTGTGGAGCGACTGGGACAGAAACACGACGCCTCTCTCTTCTGCTATGTGGCGAACCAAGAAACACAGGAATAATTTGGTTCTAGGTGAGAGAGAGAGAGAGAGAGAGGGGATGGCACTCCAAAATACACAAAAACACCCCAAAAAACAATCCAAAACATCCCAAAACACCCCGAAACACACCCAAACACACCAAAACACACCAAAACACTCCAAACACACCAAACACACCAAAATACAACAAAACACACTCAAAACACAAAACACCCCAAACACTCCAAACACCCACAAACACACCAAACACACCCAAAACACACCAAACACACCATAAACACACCAAAACACACCAAAACACACAAAAAACAAACACTCATCAAAACACATCAAACACACCCAAAAACACCAAAACACTCCAAAACACTAAACACTCAAAACACCAAAAACTGAAACACACCAAAACACCAAAACACCAAAACACCCTAACAAAACACACCAACACACCAACACACCCAAAACACACCAAAAACACAAAACACACACCAAAACAAACAAAACACACCAACACACAAAACACACCAAAACACACACAAAACACACAACAAAAACACCAAAACACACAAAACACCCCAAAACACCAAACACACAAAATGTACCAAAACACCAAAAACACACCAAAACACTCCAAAACACACCAAAAAAAACATCAAAACACACCCAGTCCCTCACTCACTCTCACTTACTCACTTACTCACCCACTCTCTCTCTCTCTCCAGGAAGAATGTTCAACCACCACCTTTTAGATCTCATCGAAGTCGACGTCTCGGATTTCCGTTCGCTTGCCGACTTTCCCACTCCCAAGGGCTCTGAGGGCACCAAACCTTGCCTGACCTTCGCTGGGCCTGGCTGGGAGGAGGACGCACCCCTTGGGACACTGAAGAGCTTGTTATTGGACCTTTTCAGGGGCGTGGAGGCAACAGCAGTGAGGCTTCAGGGGTTTGAGATGGCCCTGCAGTTTGTGGCATTGGATAGCAAGACTGTGGTGATGCGAGGGTATAGGTGGGTGTTGTGGGGTATTTTGAGGTGTTTTAAGGGTGTTGTATGTTTTGGGGTGTTTTGGGTGTTTTGAGTGTGTTTTGAGGGTGTTTTGTTTTGGGTGTTTAAGGGTGTTTTGAGGGTGTTATGGTGTGTTTTGGGGTGTGTAAGAGTGTTTTGTGAGGTGTTTGGTGTGTTAGTGGTGTTTAGGGTGTTTTGGTGTTGTGGGGTGTTTAAGGGTGTTTGAGGTGTTTTGTGTTGTGTGTGTTTTAGTGTTTTGAGGTGTTTTGGTGGTGTTTAAGGGTGTTTTTGGTGTTTGGGGTGTTTTGAGGTGGTGTGTGTTTGGGTGTTTAAGGGTGTTTGAGGTGTTGTGGTGTGTTTTGGGGTGTTTGAGGGTGTTTAAGGGTGTTTTGAGGGTGTTGTGGTGTGTTTTGGTGTGTTTAGGGTGTTTTAGGTGTTAAGGGTGTTTGAGGTGTTTGGGTGTTTTGAGATGTTTTGGGTATTGTGGGGTGTTGTGGTGTGCTTTGAGGGTGTTGTGGGTGTTTTGGGTGTTTTGGTGGTGTTTTGAGGGTGTTTTGGTGGTGTTGTGGGATGTTTAAGGGTGTTTTGAGTGTTTTGGGGTGTTTTGAGGTGTTTTGAGGGTTTTAAGGGTGTTTGAGGTGTTTTAGGGTGTTTTGGGGTGTTTTGAGGTGTTTAAGGGTGTTTTGAGGGTGTTTGAGTGTTTTGAGGTGTTGTGGGATGTCTAAGGGTGTTGTGGTGTGTTTGAGGTGTTTGGTGTGTGTGGGGTGTTTGGTGTGTTTTGGGATTTTTGGTGTTTTGGGTGGTGTTTGGTGGTATTTTAGGGTGTTTTGGGTGTTGTGGGGTGTTTTGGGATGTTTTTGGGTGTTTAAGGGTGTTTTGGGTGTTTTGGGTGTTTGAGGTGTTTTGATGTTTTGAGGTGTTTTGGGATGTTTTGGGTGTTTAAGGGTGTTTTGGGGTGTTTGAGGGTGTTTTGGGTGTTGTGGGGTGTAAGGGTGTTTAGAGTGTGTTGGGTGTTTTTGGGTGTTTTGCTGGTGTTTTGTGTGTGTGTTTTGAGGTGTTGTGGTGTGTTTGGGATTTTTGGGTGTTTAAGGGTGTTTTGAGGGTGTTGTGGGATGTTTTGGGGTGTTTTGGGGTGTTTTGAGGGTATTGTGGAGTGTTTTAGGGTGTTGTGGGATGTTTTGAGGGTGTTGTGGTGTGTTTTGGGTGTTTAAGGGTGTTTGTGGGTATTTTGAGGGTGTGATGTTTTGGGTGTTTGGGATGTTTTGTGGTGTTTGAGGGTGTAACCTAAACCTAACCTAACCTCACCTCACCTAAACCTAACCTAACCTAACCTAACCTCTTCTAACCCCTCACAGTATCCACCTTAAGAAGTCAGGTCTGCGCACTCCTCGCATTGAGCTGACCCTGATCGGCCCCTGCATGACCCTACATCTACAGAGGTCACGGCTTGCCTCTGATGACCTCATGAAGAGAGCGTGTCGGCAGCCCAAGCAGCTCAAGGTAGTGGTGGTGGTGGTAGTGTTTGTTAGTAATAGTAGTTTGATGGTAGTAGTAGTAGTAGTAGTAGAAATATGTAGAAAATACTAGTAATATTAATAGTAGAAGTAGTAGTAGTAGTAGTAGTAGTAGTAGTAGTAATAGTAGTAGTAGTAATAGTAGTAGTAGTAGTAGTAGTAGTAGTAGTAGTTTGACAGTAGTAGTAGTAGTAATAATAGTAGTAGTAGTAGTAATAATATTAATAGTAGTAGTAGTAGTAGTAGTAGTAATGTTAATAGTAGTAGTAGTAGTAGTAGTAGTTTGACAGCAGTAGTAGTAGTAATAGTAGAAGTAGTAGTAATAGTAGTAATATTAATAGAAGTAGTAGTAGTAGTAGTAGTAATAATAATAATAATAATAATAATAATAATAATAATAATATATCAACTTAAAAATAAAACTCTCTCTCTCTCTCTCTCTCTCTCTCTCTCTCTCTCTCTCTCTCTCTCTCTCTCTCTCTCTCTCTCTCTCTCTCTCTCTCTCTCTCTCTCTCTCTCTCTCTCTCTCTCTCTCGCAGGCAAACCGAGTCAAGAACATTAGCAAGGACGTGTTTGGATCTCGTCTCGGGCGTATCCACATGACCTCACAGGACTTGGATGGACTACAGACGCGGAAGATGAAGGGACTCAAGAAGGTGGATGGAGGTGATGAGGGTGGTGATGGTGGTGGTGATGATGGTGGTGATATGGAAATTTAAGGATGTTTTTTTGAGGTAAGTGGTAGTGGTGGTGGTGGTGGTGGGGTGTTTTGATCTCTCTCTCTCTCTCTCTCTCTCTCTCTCTCTCTCTCTCTCTCTCTCTCTCTCTCTCTCTCTCTCTCTCTCTCTCTCTCTCAGTAGTAGTAGTTTTGTTAATATTGACGTACATATATTAGTTCGTAGTGTTGTGAAACTACTACTACTACTACTACTACTACTACTACTACTATCACCACAATTATTCAACAGGACAAAAGAAGAAGAAGAAGGAGAAGAAGAAGAAGAAAGAAGACATTTAAGAAGAAAATAATGATAAAAAATAATAATAAATAAATAATTGTTTTGATACGTGTTTTATTATTATTATTATTATTATTATTGCTAGTAGTGGTAGTAGTAATAGTAGTAGTTGTAGTAGTAGTGTATGGGTTTCTTAATGGTGTTTTGTGGTTGTGGTGACAAATTTACATTTCTTTATAAATTTTACTGGTTTCACGAACGATTTTCACCGGTCCGGCACACACCGCACGGCTTGTCATTGCTCTGGGGTGTATTGACATGAGCGGTGGTGTGGTGGTGTGGTGGTGTGGGTGTATTGACATGAGCGGTGGTGTGGGTGTGGTGGTGTGGGTGTATTGACATGAGCGGTGGTGTGGTGTGGTGGGTGTATTGACATGAGCGGTGGTGTGGGTGTATTGACATGAGCGGTGGTGTGGGTGTGGTGGTGTGGGTGTATTGACATGAGCGGTGGTGTGGGTGTGGTGGTGTGGGTGTATTGACATGAGCGGTGGTGGTGTGGGTGTATTGACATGAGCGGTGGTGTGGGTGTGGGTGTGGTGGTGTGGGTGTATTGACATGAGCGGTGGTGTGGGTGTGGGTGTGGTGGTGTGGGTGTATTGACATGAGCAGTGGTGTGGGTGTGGGTGTGGTGGTGTGGGTGTGGTGGTGTGGGTGTATTGACATGAGCGGTGGTGTGATGTGGGTGTGGTGGTGTGGGTGTATTGACATGAGCGGTGGTGTGGGTGTATTGACATGAGCGGTGTGGTGTGGGTGTATTGACATGAGCGGTGGTGTGGTGGTGTGGCCGCCTCTTTGTCCCTTCACACAGCCGGTGTTTCCCCAGCGTGGCTGTTATTGAGGTGTTTCTGATCAGTTTATGAGTTTCTTAGTAAAAGATTAAAAAAAAATAGAGATCTGAAGATTTGTGACTAAGTTTATGAATTTTATATAAACATTGAGGGAAATAAAGTTGTCTTCGGTTTTCTGACAAATATTATGAGTTTGTTAGCAATGTAATGAGGAAACAAGCGGTGTGTGTGTGTGTGTGATGTCCACCGCTGAGTCTGGTGGTGGTGGTGGTGGTGCACTGAAATACATCAGTAAGTGTGTGTGTGTGTGTGTGATGTCCACCGCTGAGTGTCACTGTGGTGGTGGTGGTGGTGCACTGAAATACATCAGTAAGTGTGTGTGTGTGTGTGTGAGTCCACCGCTGAGAGTCACTGTGGTGGTGGTGTCTCATCAGTAAGTGTGTGTGTGTGTGTGAGTCCACCGCTGAGAGTCACTGTGGTGGTGGTGGTGGTGCACTGAAATACATCAGTGTGTGTGTGTGTGTGTGATGTCCACCGCTGAGTGTCACTGTGGTGGTGGTGGTGGTGCACTGAAATACATCAGTAAGTGTGTGTGTGTGTGTGATGTCCAGCTGAGAACTGTGGTGGTGTGTGTGTGTGTGTAAGTGTGTGTGTGTGATGTCCACCGCTGAGAGTCACTGTGGTGGTGGTGGTGGTGGTGCACTGAAATACATCAGTAAGTGTGTGTGTGTGTGTGTGTGTGATGTCCACCGCTGAGTGTCACTGTGGTGGTGGTGGTGGTGGTGGTGCACTGACAAACATAACAAGGAGACACCACGGCGGATGTTGAGAGGAGCACCACACACCACACACTCACCACACACCACACACGTCAATTGGCAGGTGTCATGCAGGTGCCGGACTGGTGAGAATCGTTCATGTGAAAGTAGCTTACGAAACCGTGCGGCATGTGGTGAACTGGCGAACTGGCGGAAATTGTAGGTGTGAAAGTAGGCACTGTCCCCAAAAAACCTTAAAACGAGAGTGAATATACAGTAATGATTTGAATGGAGTTATACCGAATGTCGAGAATTTAAATTAACTTAACAGAAATAATCACTGTAGCTTATAATAACAAGGACAAATAAAAAAAACACAGTAAAAGAACAATGTGCCTTAAAAAGCGAACATTGAACTCTCAGTTAACGCAAATAATTAAAATAGAAGCCAATCTCGACATTTTGAGCACAAGTCTGCATTCACAAACAAGCAATTCAATGACAAACAATATAGATAAACAAAATATAACTAAATCATCAAAGAAATAAATAAATAAACTCAAAACCCCAAAAATGCAAAAATCTAAACTTAATCTCGACATTTTGACCACAAAACAAATATAAAAAAATAAAAAAACCACAAAACACAAAACAAATTAAAACAACAAACATTTTAACCAAAACAAAACTTACCACAAATATAAAACACAAAAAAAACCCACCAAAAAACACAAAACAAACCCTTAAAACCCCAAAATACAAAAATGAGAACCTAATCTCGACATTTTGACTTAAACTTAAAACAACAAAACAACCCCACCACAAATATAAAACACAATAAAACAACAAAACAAACCCTTAAAAAACAAACAAATATAAAACTTAAACAAAACCAAAAACACCACAAATAAAAAAAACACAAAACACAAAACAAATAAACCCCAAAAACAAAAAAAACACAAAAAATAAAACCACACACAATAAAAAAACACAAAACAAACCCTTAAAACCCCAAAAACAAAAATCAAACCCTAATCTCGACATTTTGACTTGAAACCAAAAAAACATTAAAACAACAAAACAACCCTACCACAAATATCAAACCTAATCTCGACAAAACACAAAACAAACCCTTAAAACCCTAAAATACAAAAATCAAACCCTAATCTCGACATTTTGCGCGCGCCGAAGCTCAAGGTAAACAAACATTCCTATGGGCTTTCCACATTGACGCCGCCTCCTCCTTTCCCTTTTTTCCTTTTTTTCCTCCATAATGGGCAACTGTCTGCTCCTTCTCGGCCTCAAGAAGGAGAAGCGGTGAGCACACGCACGCACGCACACAGATAAGGCTGGGAGATAAGAGATAAGGGTCTAAATAAGGAGAGATAAGAGACAAGGTGTAGCGGACTTGCAAAATTTCGTGATATTTTATTATTTTTTGCCTTTTTTTGGTGTTTTAAGTCTTTTTTCTGTGTTTTTATTGATTATTGGTGTTTTTTGGGGTGTTTTAAGGTGTTTGGGTGCATTTAAAGGTGTTTTTTCAATTGATTAACGTAATATTCTTCCCTGTATGTTTTTTGTTAATATTTGGTGTTTTAGGGTGTTTTAGTTAAATAGGGCGGTGTTTTAAGGTGTTTTGGTGCATTAAAGGTGTTTTTTCAATTAATTAACGTGAATATTTTTCCGTGTGTGTTTTTTGTTAATATTTGGTGTTTTGCGGTGTTTTTTTGGGGTGTTTTGGGTGTTTTAAATAGGCATTTGGTGTTTTGAATAGGGTTTTTTAAGGTGTTTTTGTGCATTTAAAGGTGTTTTTTCAATTAATTAACGTGAATATTCTTCCGTGTGTGTTTTTTGTTAATATTTGGTGTTTCTTTGCTGTTTTTATTGATAATTGGTGTTTTTTGGGGTGTTTTTAGGTGTTTGGATCCATTTAAAGGTGTTTTTTCAGTTAATTAACGTGAATATTCTTCCCTGTGTGTGTTTTATTAGTATTGGTGTTTTCTGGGTGTTTTAATTAAATAGGGTGGTGTGTTAAGGTGTTTTTAGGTGTTTTTGTGCATTTAAAGGTGTTTTTTCAATTAATTAACGTGAATATTCTTCCGTGTGTGTTTTTATTAGTATTGGTGTTTTTGGGGGTGTTTTAAGGTGTTTAGGTGCATTTAAAGGTGTTTTTTCAATTAATTAACGTGAATATTCTTCCTTGTGTGGTTTTTTTTAATATTGGTGTTTTACTGGGTGTTTTAATTAAATAGGGCGTGTTTTAAGGTGTTTTGAGGTGTTTTTGTGCATTTAAAGGTGTTTTTCCAGTTAATTATTGTGGATATCCTGACTTTGGTGTGTTTTAAGTAATATCTGGTGTTTTAAGGTGTTTTTAAGATGTTTTTAGGTGTTTTAGTGCATTTTCAAGGTGTTTTAAGTAATATCTGGTGTTTTAAGGGTGTTTTGGGGTATTTTAAGGTGTTTTAAATTAATTATCGTTAATATTCTTACCTATGTGTTCGTCTGTCTGTCTATCTGTGTTATCTCTCTCTCTCTCTCTCTCTCTCTCTCTCTCTCTCTCTCTCTCTCTCTCTCTCTCTCTCTCTCTCTCTCTCTCTCTCTCTCTCTCTCTCTCTCTCTCTCTGTCTTTCTCTCTCTCTCTATTTCTTTCATTCTCTCTTTCCTCTCTTTTTCTCTTCTCTTCTCTCTCTCTCTCTCTCTCTCTCTCTCTCTCTCTCTCTCTCTCTCTCTCTCTCTCTCTCTCTCTCTCTCTCTCTAATCCAGGTTTTTTGCAGCATATTGAAATATTTTCGTAGTTTGGGAAGAAAGATTGAAAACATTCCTAACTTTGAAAAATAATTTGCAGTTATGAAGGATTAATAACATTTTTATTGATATTAGACTAAAAATTGAAGAAATAACTTAGATAAATATTAATAGTAGTAGTAGTAGTAGTAGTAGTAGTAGTAGTGGTGGTGGTGGTGGTGTAACGATAATACTAATGATGTTAATTGTGGTTGTGGTGGTGGTGGTGGTGGTGGTGGTGGTGGTGGCGCAGTAGCTACGCGGAAGTGGGATACCAGCACGGGTCAGTCAGTCAGTCAGTCAGCCAGTCAGTCAGCTAGTCAGTCAGTCAGCTGCTTGTAGTAATGGCTAGTTGCTTGGCTGTCAGTCTGTCAGCTTCTATGCATTGCCTTTTGTTGCTTCAGTCAGTCAGTCAGTCAGTCAGTCAGTCAGTCAGCCAGTTAGCCAGCCAGCCAGTCACCCAGCCAGTCAGCCAGTTAGCCAGTCAGCCAGCCAGCCAGCCAGTCAGTCAACCAGCCAGTCACCCAGCCAGTCAGCCAGTTAGCCAGCCAGCCAGTCACCCAGCCAGCCAGCCATCCACTCAGTCAGTCAGTTAGCCAGCCAGCCAGTCACCCAGCCAGCCAGCCAGCCAGCCAGCCAGCCAGTCAGTCACCCAGCCAGCCAGTTAGCCAGCCAGCCAGTCAACCAGCCAGCCAGTCAACCAGCCAGCCAGTTAGCCAGCCAGCCAGTCATCCACTCAGTCAGTCAGTTAGCCAGCCAGCCAGTCACCTAGCCAGCCAGTCACTCAGTCAGCCAGTTAGCCAGCCAGCCAGTCACCCAGCCAGCCAGTCAACCAGCCAGTCAGTCAGTCACCCAGCCAGCCAGTCAACCAGCCAGTCACCCAGCCAGCCAGCCAGTCAGCCAGTCAGTCAGCTCAAACAGTATCCTTTTAGACAGCCAGATAGATCCCAGCTTATCTCAAAATATGGCAGTAGTTAAAATGTAATGCTTTTGTTAATAATATAGATAGATAGATAGATTAGATTGGTAGATAGATAGATAGAATGATAGATAAATAGATAGATAGATAGATTGATTGATAGATAGATAGATAGATTTTGTAGTGTGAAATGCTTAGAGTATTAAAAAGTGTGGTTATTTTTTTTTTGCTTTGAAATTATTGAGTGATTTAGAAATTATTTGACCATTTTGCTTGTAATGGAGTTTCAATAGAGCTCCCAATGTGATACAAGACTCAAAATGCTACTGTAGATTGAAGGGAAATTGACTTTATGGTGTCTGAAGTACAAGATTTAGTTAATTAATGTTAAAATGGTGAAGACTGTGGCCATTAGTCTTGTGCCCTCCATACACCCTTGCTAATGTCAATAAAATGGTCTAATGGCACACAAAACTCAAGGTAAAAATGTGTCCCAGTACTGAAGGGGTTAAAATAGTGAAGACTGTGGCCATTAATCTTGTGCCCTCCATACACCCTTGCTAATGTCAATAAAATGGTCTAATGGTACACAAAACTCAAGGTAAAAATGTGTCCCAGTACTGAAGGGGTTAAAATAGTGAAGACTGTGGCCATTAATCTTGTGCCCTCCATACACCCTTGCTAATGTCAATAAAATGGTCTAATGGTACACAAAACTCAAGGTAAAAATGTGTCCCAGTACTGAAGGGGTTAAAATAGTGAAGACTGTGGCCATTAATCTTGTGCCCTCCATACACCCTTGCTAATGTCAATAAAATGGTCTAATGGCACACAAAACTCAAGGTAAAATGTGTCCCAGTACTGAAGGGGTTAAAATAGTGAAGACTGTGGCCATTAATCTTGTGCCCTCCATACACCCTTGCTAATGTCAATAAAATGGTCTAATGGTGCACAAAACTCAAGGTAAAAATGTGTCCCAGTACTGAAGGGGTTAAAATAGTGAAGACTGTGGCCATTAATCTTGTGCCCTCCATACACCCTTGCTAATGTCAATAAAATGGTCTAATGGTACACAAAACTCAAGGTAAAAATGTGTCCCAGTACTGAAGGGGTTAAAATACTGAAGACTGTGGCCATTAATCTTGTGCCCTCCATACACCCTTGCTAATGTCAATAAAATGGTCTAATGGTACACAAAACTCAAGGTAAAAATGTGTCCCAGTACTGAAGGGGTTAAAATAGTGAAGACTGTGGCCATTAATCTTGTGCCCTCCATACACCCTTGCTAATGTCAATAAAATGGTCTAATGGTGCACAAAACTCAAGGTAAAAATGTGTCCCAGTACTGAAGGGGTTAAAATAGTGAAGACTGTGGCCATTAATCTTGTGCCCTCCATACACCCTTGCTAATGTCAATAAAATGGTCTAATGGTACACAAACTCAAGGTAAAATGTGTCCCAGTACTGAAGGGTTAAAATAGTGAAGACTGTGGCCATTAATCTTGTGCCCTCCATACACCCTTGCTAATGTCAATAAAATGGTCTAATGGTGCACAAAACTCAAGGTAAATCATGTCCCAGTACTGAAGGGGTTAAAATAGTGAAGACTTTGGCCATTAATCTTGTGCCCTCCATACACCCTTGCTAATGTCAATAAAATGGTCTAATGGTACACAAAACTCAAGGTAAAATGTGTCCCAGTACTGAAGGGGTTAAAATAGTGAAGACTGTGGCCATTAATCTTGTGCCCTCCATACACCCTTGCTAATGTCAATAAAATGGTCTAATGGTACACAAAACTCAAGGTAAAATGTGTCCCAGTACTGAAGGGTTAAAATAGTGAAGACTGTGGCCATTAATCTTGTGCCCTCCATACACCCTTGCTAATGTCAATAAAATGGTCTAATGGTGCACAAACTCAAGGTAAAATGTGTCCCAGTACTGAAGGGGTTAAAATAGTGAAGACTGTGGCCATTAATCTTGTGCCCTCCATACACCCTTGCTAATGTCAATAAAATGGTCTAATGGTACACAAAACTCAAGGTAAAATGTGTCCCAGTACTGAAGGGGTTAAAATAGTGAAGACTGTGGCCATTAATCTTGTGCCCTCCATACACCCTTGCTAATGTCAATAAAATGGTCTAATGGTACACAAACTCAAGGTAAAATGTGTCCCAGTACTGAAGGGGTTAAAATAGTGAAGACTGTGGCCATTAATCTTGTGCCCTCCATACACCCTTGCTAATGTCAATAAAATGGTCTAATGGTACACAAAACTCAAGGTAAAAATGTGTCCCAGTACTGAAGGGGTTAAAATAGTGAAGACTGTGGCCATTAATCTTGTGCCCTCCATACACCCTTGCTAATGTCAATAAAATGGTCTAATGGTACACAAAACTCAAGGTAAAAATGTGTCCCAGTACTGAAGGGGTTAAAATAGTGAAGACTGTGGCCATTAATCTTGTGCCCTCCATACACCCTTGCTAATGTCAATAAAATGGTCTAATGGTGCACAAAACTCAAGGTAAAAATGTGTCCCAGTACTGAAGGGGTTAAAATAGTGAAGACTGTGGCCATTAATCTTGTGCCCTCCATACACCCTTGCTAATGTCAATAAAATGGTCTAATGGTACACAAAACTCAAGGTAAAAATGTGTCCCAGTACTGAAGGGGTTAAAATAGTGAAGACTGTGGCCATTAATCTTGTGCCCTCCATACACCCTTGCTAATGTCAATAAAATGGTCTAATGGTACACAAAACTCAAGGTAAAAATGTGTCCCAGTACTGAAGGGGTTAAAATAGTGAAGACTGTGGCCATTAATCTTGTGCCCTCCATACACCCTTGCTAATGTCAATAAAATGGTCTAATGGTACACAAAACTCAAGGTAAAAATGTGTCCCAGTACTGAAGGGGTTAAAATAGTGAAGACTGTGGCCATTAATCTTGTGCCCTCCATACACCCTTGCTAATGTCAATAAAATGGTCTAATGGTACACAAAACTCAAGGTAAAATGTGTCCCAGTACTGAAGGGGTTAAAATAGTGAAGACTGTGGCCATTAATCTTGTGCCCTCCATACACCCTTGCTAATGTCAATAAAATGGTCTAATGGTACACAAAACTCAAGGTAAAAATGTGTCCCAGTACTGAAGGGGTTAAAATAGTGAAGACTGTGGCCATTAATCTTGTGCCCTCCATACACCCTTGCTAATGTCAATAAAATGGTCTAATGGTACACAAAACTCAAGGTAAAAATGTGTCCCAGTACTGAAGGGGTTAAAATAGTGAAGACTGTGGCCATTAATCTTGTGCCCTCCATACACCCTTGCTAATGTCAATAAAATGGTCTAATGGTACACAAAACTCAAGGTAAAAATGTGTCCCAGTACTGAAGGGGTTAAAATAGTGAAGACTGTGGCCATTAATCTTGTGCCCTCCATACACCCTTGCTAATGTCAATAAAATGGTCTAATGGTACACAAAACTCAAGGTAAAATGTGTCCCAGTACTGAAGGGGTTAAAATAGTGAAGACTGTGGCCATTAGTCTTGTGCCCTCCATACACCCTTGCTAATGTCAATAAAATGGTCTAATGGCACACAAAACTCAAGGTAAAAATGTGTCCCAGTACTGAAGGGGTTAAAATAGTGAAGACTGTGGCCATTAATCTTGTGCCCTCCATACACCCTTGCTAATGTCAATAAAATGGTCTAATGGTGCACAAAACTCAAGGTAAAAATGTGTCCCAGTACTGAAGGGGTTAAAATACTGACACAACATTTAAAACTACACAAATAGAGAGAGAGAGAGAGAGAGAGAGAGGTTATATGACACAAGATTGGACAATAAGACATATTAGTGATGGTGGTAGTGGTGGTGGTGGTGGTGGTGGTGGTGGTGTTGGTGGTGTTAGGAAGGCACAAAACACCAATAACTAGGATTTTTACTCAGTTTTAAGGTAAAGTTAGGAACAATTTTGTCTCAAGTTAATACCACAAGTTAGTATCGCATCTGAACCCTCAAATCCTCTACTGCTACAAGAGGACTACTACTACTACTACTACTACTACTACTACTACTACTACTACTACTACTACTACTACTACTACTACTACTACTACTACTACTACTACTACTACTACTACTACTACTACTACTACTCACAGCCTTCCTAACACAGCTTAAACCCTGCTCCTAACCTAACAATGCTATAACCAGTTAGGGGTGTTATAAGACAACAGCTAACCCCATTTCCACCTGCCACATGCCTCACTTAAAGCTGTTAAGAGCATGTTTTTATTGTTCCTTCCCTTCCTAACTTGGTCTTCCATTCCTAACTTCTCTCTTCTTCCTTCCTAACTGCTGTATTTCTCTTGTGTGTTTTTTTATTATTTTCATGTTTTTTTGTGTATTTCCTTCATTTGCTTCCCTTCCTAACTGTGTTCCATTCCTAACTTCAAGTCTTCCCTTCCTAACTGTGTAATTTGTCTTTCCTTGTGTTTTTAATGTTTGTTTTTGTCTTCTTTTTCTTCCCTTCCTAACTTGTCTCTCTTCCCTTCCTAACATGTCTGTCTTCCCTTCCTAACTTCAACTCTTCCCTTCCTAACTGCTTTCTTGATCTCTTCTTATGTTTTTATTGATATTTTGTTGTTTTTTTGTGTTTTTCTTTTCTTCCCTTCCTAACTTCACGTCTTCCCTTCCTAACTCTATCTTCCGTTCCTAACTTTCTCTCTCTCTCTCTCTCTCTCTCTCTCTCTCTCTCTCTCTCTCTCTCTCTCTGCATGCAAGCTTATAAAAGAGAGAGAGAGAGAGAAAAGTTTTATTTATTATTATTATTATTATTGTGTGTGTCTGTGTGTCTGTTTTTGTTTATTTATGTCTGTCTGTCTGTCTGTCTCTCTCTCTCTCTCTCTCTCTCTCTCTCTCTCTCTCTCTCTCTCTCTCTCTCTCTCTCTCTCTCTCTCTCTCTCTCTCTCTCTCTCTCAAAACTATTACTCAACTATGTGTGTGTGTGTGAAAGAGAGAGAGAGAGAGAACCAACAAAATAAAGAAAAATTTTTATAACTAACCTGCTTCCTCCTCCTCCTCCTCCTCCTCCTCCTCCTCCTCCTCCAGGCCAGTCACTCTTCTTCTCGTAGGATTGGACAGCGCAGGGAAGACCACCGCAGCGAAGGGCATTGTGGGAGGTGAGAGAGAGAGAGAGAGAGAGAGAGAGAGAAAGTATATATTGTGTTTTGTATTTGGTATATACTATTAAAATTTTACCTCTCTCTCTCTCTCTCTCTCTCTCTCTCCCCTACAGAGGCGGTGGAGGATGTGGCACCGACAGTGGGATTTGCCCCGGAGTATCTGGAGTACCGGGGTTGTGAGGTCACCATTTATGACCTCGGAGGCGGGGCCAAGATTCGACCTGTCTGGGCCAAGTACTTTTCTGAGGTAAGTGGGGCTGGGCTGTGTGTGTGTGTGTGTGTGTGTGTGTGTGTGTGTGTGTGTGTGTGTGTGTGTGTGTGTGTGTGTGTGTGTGAGGGACAGCTGGAGTGTGTGTGTGTGTGTGTGTGTGTGTGTGTGTGTGTGTGTGGGTGTGTGTGTGTGGAGTGTGAGGAACAGCTGATCTGCCTCCTGTGTAAAGACTAATGGCAAAATCCACACACTCTATTCACACACTCTATCCACACAGTCTATCCACACACTCTAACCCCACAGTCTATCCACACACTCTATCCACACACTCTATCCACACAGTCTATCCACACACTCTATCCACACAGTCTATCCACACACTCTATCCCCACAGTCTATCCACACACTCTATCCACACAGTCTATCCACACAGTCTATCCACACAGTCTATCCACACACTCTATCCACACACTATCCACACACTCTATCCACACACTCTATCCACACAGTTTATCCACACAGTCTATCCACACAGTCTATCCACACACTCTATCCACACAGTCTATCCACACACTCTATCCACTCACTCTATCCACACAGTCTATCCACACACTCTATCCACACACTATCCACACACTCTATCCACAGGTACAATTATTCTGTTCGTAACATTCATTAATCATTTTTCTTGTGTGTTTTTAAGTTATATATGCAGTTATAGTGAATTCTGTGAGTATTGTGTTAGTAATGGTAATGTGTTGAACTGTGGTGTAGAGAGAGACAGGTTAGGAACAGTGTGGCAGTGGTGGTGTTATTAATGATGATTCTGATACATTCTCTCTCTCTCTCTCTTTCTCTCTCTCTTTTGTGATTTTTTATTTATTGAAAGGAAAACTATCTTAAAACACGCACTTGTTTTTGTGTGTGGCCGTGTAAAGCTGTTTGGATGAGAGAATGAACTGTTTCTCTTTCTCACTCTCTCTCTC
>NC_059256.1:6077133-6079633 GCF_017591435.1 Portunus trituberculatus | reverse complement strand
TACTCTACTTACCTCCCCCCCTCTCTCTCTCTCTCTCTCTCTCTCTCTCTCTCTCTCTCTCTCTCTCTCTTAATCAACTTCACACGTTAACAGAATGTATAACTAACTGACTGACTGACTGACTGAAAAATTTAACACATGACTGACTGACTGACTGAAAAATTTACATGACTGACTAACTGATTGACTGACTGAAAAATTGAACACATGACTGATTGACTGGCTGACTGACTGAATGACTGACTGACTGAAAAATTGAACACATGACTGACTAACTGAATGACTGAAAAATTTACCACATGACAGACTGACTGACTGACTGACTGAAAATTTTAACACATGACTGATTGACTGGCTGACTGACTGAATGACTGACTGACTGAAAAATTGAACACATGACTGACTAACTGAATGACTGAAAAATTTACCACATGACTGACTGACTGACTGAAAAATTTACCACATGACTGACTGACTGACTGAAAAATTTACCACATGACTAACTGACTGACTGAAAAATTGAACACATGACTGACTAACTGAATGACTGAAAAATTTAACACATGCCTGACTGACTGACTGAAAAATTGAACACATGACTGACTGACTGACTGAAAAATTTACCACATGACTGACTGACTGACTGAAAAATTTACCACATAACTGACTAACTGGCTGAAAAATTTAACACATGACTGACTAACTGACTGACTGACTGACTGAAAAATTAAATAAAAAAAAAAAAAAAATGAAAATAAATAAATAAATAAATAGGCCTAAATTTTGTTATAGGCTTACCTGAATCTGTCATCGGCCGTGTACGTAACTAGGCCTACTGTCAAAATATGGAAATCTTGTAGGCGCATCCACGTTACCTTAAAAAAAAAAGAATGGATAAAATTAGAACATATTTGGGAGAGAGAGAGAGAGAGAGAGAGAGAGAGAGAGAGGTTTAAAGTTTGTCCCCATTGGAAAGTGTGTGTAGTTTGATACTTTCTCTCTCTCTCTCTCTCTCTCTCTATGTCTGGCAGTCTGTCTGTCTGTATGTATGTTTTTGGTGTCTAGGGATGTTTTTCGGTGTTTTTTGATGTGTCTAGGGATGTTTTTTGGTGTCTAGGGATGTTTTTCGGTGTTTTGGTGTCTAGGGATGTTTTCGGTGTTTTTGGTGTCTAGGGATGTTTTTCGGTGTTTTTGTGTGTCTAGGGATGTTTTTCGGTGTTTTTGGTGTCTAGGGATGTTTTTTGGTGTGTCTAGGGATGTTTTTCGGTGTTTTTGGTGTCTAGGGATGTTTTTTGGTGTCTAGGGATGTTTTCGGTGTTTTTGGTGTGTCTAGGGATGTTTTCAGTGTTTTTTTCTAGGGATGTTTTCAGTGTTTTGGTGTCTAGGGATGTTTTCAGTGTTTTGGTGTCTAGGGATGTTTTCAGTGTTTTGGTGTCTAGGGATGTTTTCAGTGTTTTTGGTGTCTAGGGATGTTTTCAGTGTTTTTGGTGTCTAGGGATGTTTTCAGTGTTTTGGTGTCTAGGGATGTTTTCAGTGTTTTGGTGTCTAGGGATGTTTTCAGTGTTTTTGGTTCTAGGGATGTTTTCAGTGTTTTTGGTGTCTAGGGATGTTTTCAGTGTTTTGGTGTCTAGGGATGTTTTGGTGTTTTCGGATGTTTTCAGTGTGTGTCTAGGATGTTTTCAGTGTTTTGTGTGTCTAGGGATGTTGGTGTCTAGGGATGTTTTCAGTGTTTTTGGTGTCCAGGGATGTCTAGGGATGTTTTCAGTGTTTTGGTGTCTAGGGATGTTTTCAGTGTTTTGGTGTCTAGGGATGTTTTCAGTGTTTTTTGGTGTCTAGGGATGTTTTCAGTGTTTTTGGTGTCTAGGGATGTTTTCAGTGTTTTGGTGTCTAGGGATGTTTTCAGTGTGTTTTGGTGTCTAGGGATGTTTTCAGTGTTTTGGTGTCTAGGATGTTTTCAGTGTTTTGGTGTCTAGGGATGTTTTCAGTGTTTTGGTGTCTAGGGATGTTTTCAGTGTTTTGGTGTCCAGGATGTTTTCAGTGTTTTGGTGTCTAGGATGTTTTCAGTGTTTTGGTGTCCAGGATGTTTTCAGTGTTTTGGTGTCTAGGGATGTTTTCAGTGTTTTGGTGTGTTTTGTGTGTCTAGGATGTTTTCAGTGTTTTGTGTGTCTAGGGATGTTTTCAGTGTTTTTGGTGTGTGTTTTTTTGTCAGGTGTTTTTGGTGTCTAGGGATGTTTTCAGTGTTTTGGTGTCCAGGATGTTTTCAGTGTTTTGGTGTCTAGGGATGTTTTCAGTGTTTTTGGTGTCTAGGATGTTTTCAGTGTTTTGGTGTCTAGGGATGTTGGTGTCCAGGACGTGTGTTTTGGTGTCCAGGGATGTTTTCAGTGTTTTTGTCTGTGTCCTAGGGAGTGTTTTCTAGGGAGTGTTTTGGTGTCCAGGATGTTTTCAGTGTTTTGGTGTCTAGGATGTTTTCAGTGTTTTGGTGTCCAGGATGTTTTCAGTG
>NC_059256.1:5982133-6064633 GCF_017591435.1 Portunus trituberculatus | reverse complement strand
TCCTTTAATTTCATCTATCATTTTTTTTCTCTTTATTTATTACGTCAAAATATAAACTAATATTATTTTTCTATTCTTTTCAATTTTTTCATCATTTTTTTCGTCTATTTCATTTTTTCCCGCCAAAAATCCACCTTACTTTATTGATTTACCCCAAAATTCCCCAAAAAAAAAAAGTTCACACATTTTTTCAATTTACAAGCTTACTAAACCACATAAAAACAAGCAAATGGTTGGAAAATAAACTTAAATGTCTTATTTATTACGTCAAAATATAAACTAATAATATTTTCTATCATTTCCATTTTTTTTCAATATTTTAATCAATTTTCAGCGTCTTTCTTTAAAAAACACTAATATAAACCTTCCTTTAATTTCATCTATCATTTTTTTTCTTTATTTATTACGTCAAAATATAAACTAATATTATTTTTCTATCCTTTCAATTTTTTTCATCATTTTTTTCGTCTATTTCATTTTTTTCCCGCCAAAAATCCACCTTACTTTAATGATTTACCCCAAAAATTCCCCAAAAAAAAGTTCACACATTTTTTCAATTTACAAGCTTACTAAACCACATAAAAACAAGCAAATGGTTGGAAAATAAACTTAAATGTCTTATTTCCACATAGCGAAGGGAATTGACGGGCAAAATACACGTAAAATACATAAAAAAAGGCTTTAAAAATTGAGGCCATTATCAAAAGGTTTCCTCAGTCCTGCACCCTTCCCCTATGTAATTATGTCAGGATAATCGCCTTAATTTAGGGAGTTTTGTGGCCGCTAGCTGCTCAGGGGCAGTTCAATATTCCCTCTTTACTTAGACACCCAAAATTCCCTTCAAATATTCGTGTAAAGGCGAGAAAATGTGAAAATAATCGCCATCTTGTTTGGGTTTGACAGAGAGAGAGAGAGAGAGAGAGAGAGAGAGAGAGAGAGAGAGAGAGAGAGAGAGAGAGAGAGAGAGAGAGAGAGAGAGAGAGAGAGAGAGAGAGAGAGAGGATATAAGTGGTCATTGCTAAACCATTATTGTTGTGGTGGTGGTGGTGGTGGTCGTAACATAGAACAATAATAATAATGAAAATAATAATAATAATAATAATAATAAATTTCTCAGTCAGCCAAATAAATAAAATAAATAAATAAATAAATAGTTTGTTTATATTTTGGGAAAACATTGCTCGCCGTTGAAATAAATACTTGACCTAGATGTTTGTGTATTTAATTAGTTTATTTATTCATTTCGTCAGTTATTATTATTTTTTTTTCACTATTAATAATTTGGCACTGAAATATTTACTGTACTTTTCCTTACATTATTTATTTAAACAGTTTATTGATCATCGTACCTCACACCTTAGCAAAACCGTACCTCTTATAAAACTATCGTACTGGAATTCTTATATATATTTATCATCAGCTTTATTTTTGCTTACGTAATTATCGTACCTTATCATCGTACCTTATTTATTGACCTTAACATCTTAGGAAAATCGTACCTTTCATCAAACTATCGTACTAGAATTCTTGTATATATTTACCATCAGCTATATTTCAGCTTGTATCGTATGTTTATGTAATCATCATACCTCCTACATCATCCTTAACATTCTAGAAATATCGTACCTCTTATCAAACTATCGTACTGCAATTCTTATTATATATTTACTTTTTCTAATACAATATGAGCTTTTTCAAGGGAATTTCTGGGCTAAAAGGATATTTTTGTGAGGAAGCTCAACCTGCACTCCGACCGTGAACAGGATTCGAACCCGTGCGCTTGGAGACCACCCCCCCCCCGACACCCCAAGCATGCCTGGCTTCACTGTATCTATTCACCATTTGATCTATTTCTACATACACACCGTACGCTTCGTTAATTATCGTACTCAGTCAATGAAAAACGTGTCTCCATCGTACCTCGCTTATCTAATTATCGTACTGCAATTTTCAGAAGCTTTCACACACATTTTATTTAATTTCGTCTTATTTCTGGGTAAAGGAAGAGAGAGAGAGAGAGAGAGAGAGAGAGAGAGATTTAGTTGTCTTGGAATTTAAAGCTAGTTCGAATCTCTCTCTCTCTCTCTCTCTCTCTCTCTCTCTCTCTCTCTCTCTCTCAATTTTAAAGATATTGTCCTCTCTATTTCCAGTCAAGATTGAGAGAGAGAGAGAGAGAGAGAGAGAGAGAGAGAGAGAGAGAGAGAGAGAGAACAAAAGAGAAGAGAAGAGAAGAGAAGAGGAAAGGAGAGAAGAAAAAGAAAGAGGGAGAAGAGGGAGGAGGAGGAGGAGGGAGGAGGAGGAGGAGGAGGAGGAGGAGGAGGAGGAGGAGGAGGAGGAGGAGGAAACTTGGAAGGAGCCTAAACTTTTAAAGGGATCTCTCTCTCTCTCTCTCTCTCTCTCTCTCTCTCTCTCTCTCTCTCTCTCTCTCTCTGTCTCCTTTGCAGACTTGACGTTCATAATCCAGAGAGAGAGAGAGAGAGAGAGAGAGAGAGAGAGAGAGAGAGAGAGAGAGAGAGCACATATTATCTCTACCTAATGCAAAGTGTGCCATGACCCTCCTGAAGACAAGAATGATCCATGTTCACTACGAGTCACAGCTCCACGTGGGACAGAGAGCGCACACTGCAACATGGCGCCTGTCTGTTCAAAGGTAACTGTGCTAACTGGCCCGTCCAAAGAGGTGGGGTCTCAATCACTAGAACTGTTACTTTTCTTGGTTCCTGTGAGTGGCGCCTGGCCTCTCTCGGCGCCGTCTGCCATTCACCAACACTGCTCCACCACACACAGGCAGCCCCGGCCAGTGTTACTCTCTGGTTCAGCAAATATCCATCACAAACAATGGCAGCAACAAACCAACATTACCTCTCTCAAACTCCGCCACTCCATTCGCGGCAGTGTGCAACCAGACACCCATCCAGCAACCCTTTGTAATAACATACACAAACTGCTCTCTTCCTACACTAATTAAATGCAAAATTAAACGAAAATATAATAAACTCAGTTGTAACCTATTATAATGTTGAGTGTTGAGAAGCAGTGTTTGTGAGCAGGTGGCAGCACAATACATGTCCCCTTCGCTCACACGAGGCTAATATAGAATATATCTACAGTGTCATTCTATAAACACAGATGCACTGACTGAGCTGATGTAACATGTTTTTCTACTTAATTCCTTCTAAGTAGTAACACAGACAAACTCAGACCCTGTTCATGAATAAATGTATACAATTTGATATCGTGGTGAACTGGCATTGAGGCTTGTTTGGTCATCTCCACATTTCCCTAAAGAGTGCACCCTTGATGGGAAGTGTATTCATCCAGTCAACAGTAAACATGAAGACAACATGTCAGTGTCACTTTAAAGTCTACACCACACAGATCAACTTACTAGTAAATGGAAACAACAATCTTAATAAAAAATAGGTAACTCGAGGGTCATGGCGAGGGTGTTACTGTCTAACCCAACCTGGGCTGACCACCTGTTTAACCTACCAAACACAGAGTGGGAGAGCCAGTTAATTCCTGCAGTAATGTCCATGTCACCACGCCATGAAGAGGAGGAAAGCTTCACGTATTCCTGTCTCTCCTCACTCTACGGTAGTCCTCTGATATGCTTGTTCTGGGCCGTGTTCCAAGGCAGCTCGAGCGGGCGAGACGTCAAGCTGACGAACTGTTGACGTTTGAGTAAGCGGGATTATAGCGGGGTGTGTTCCTAACAACGGGGTTGGCTGAAATATCTGCACAGCCCTGAGAGGTGGTACGCCTACCCCTCCCCCACAAAAAACATCTCCAATAACTTCACTTCTTCATGTTTCCCTCCTTTATTTCATGGTGATGGCACCAGTGCACTGCCATCTCTTCTGTCTCTAAAGCTGAACTCTTCTCTCAATTGAGCCTTTGCTCACAACTCCACCTTGGATGATTCTGGGCTTGTCCCTCCCTCTCCTCCTCCCTCTGACTATTTCATGTCTACAATCAAAATTCTTCGTAATGATGTTTTCCATGCCCTCGCTGGCCTAAACCCTCGGAAGGCTTATGGACCTGATGGGGTCCCTCCTATTGTTCTCAAAAACTGTGCTTCCGTGCTTGCACCTTGCCTGGCCAAACTCTTCCAACTTTGTCTATCGACTTCTACCTTTCCTTCCTGCTGGAAGTTTGCCTACATTCAGCCTGTTCCTAAAAGGGTGACCGTTCTAACCCCTCAAACTACCGTCCTATAGCTTTAATCTCTTGCTTGTCTAAAGTTTTGAATCTATCCTGAATAGGAAGATTCTCAAACATCTGTCACTTCACAATCTTCTGTCTGATCGCCAGTATGGCTTCCGTCAAGGTCGCTCTACTGGTGATCTTCTGGCTTTCCTTACTGAGTCTTGGTCATCCTCTTTTAGAGATTTCGGTGAAACTTTTGCTGTAGCGTTAGACATATCAAAAGCTTTTGATAGAGTCTGGCATAAAGCTTTGATTTCAAAACTGCTCTCCTACGGCTTCTATCCTTCTCTCTGCAACTTTATCTCAAGTTTCCTTTCCGACCGTTCTATTGCTGCTGTGGTAGACGGCCACTGTTCTTCTCCTAAATCTATTAATAGTGGTGTTCCTCAGGGTTCTGTCCTGTCACCCACTCTCTTTCTATTGTTCATTAATGATCTTAACCAAACTTCTTGCTCTACGCTGATGATACCACCCTACATCTTCCCACGTCATTTCAGAGACGACCAACCCTTCAGGAAGTCAACAGATCACGCAGGGACGCCACAGAACGCCTGACTTCTGATCTTTCTAAGATTTTCGATTGGGGGCAGAGAAAATATAGTAGTTTTCAATGTCTCAGAAAATCAATTCCTCCATCTATCAACTCGACACAACCTTCCAGACAACTATCACATCTTCTTCAGTGACACTCAACTGTCTCCCTCTTCCACACTGAATATCCTCGGTCTGTCCTTTACTCATAATCTTAACTGGAAACTTCACATCTCATCTCTTGCTAAAACCGTTTCCATGAAGTTAGGAGTTCTGCGGCGTCTCCACAAGTTTTTCTCGTCCCTCCAACTGCTTACTCAGTACAAGGGTCTTATCTGTCCCTTTATGGAGTATTCTTCACATGTTTGGGGTGGGTTCCAGTCACACAGTTTTATTAGATAGGGTGGAATCAAAAGCTTTTCGTCTCATCAACTCCCTCCTCTGACTGACTGTCTTCAGCCTCTTTCTCACCGCCAAAATGTTGCATCTCTTGCTGTCTTTTATCGCTATTTTCATGCTAATCATTCTACTGATCTTGCTAACTGCATGCCTCCCCTGCACAAGGCTTTCTTCTTCCTCTCATGCCTATTCTGTCCAACTCTCTAACCCAAGAAATAATCAATACTCTCAATCATTCGTACCTTTCACTGGTAAACTCTCAAACTCCCTGCTTGCTTCTGTACTTCTGTCTTCTTACGACTTAACTTCTTTTAAGAGGGAGATATCAAGACATTTGCTCCCTAATTTTGGCTAACCCTTATCTTTTAGAGACCAGCACTCAAGTGGGCCTTTTTTTAACACTGTGCTGCCCTTGGCTGGCCCTCTCATATACATACAAAAAAAAAAAAAAAAAAAAAAAAAAAAAAAAAAAAAAAAAATTGTTACACCTGCCTGTTTGTGTGTGTGTGTGTGTGTGTGTGTGTGTGTGTGTGTGTGTGTGTGTGTGTGTGTGTGTGTGTGTGTGTGTTTGTTTTTATATATATTTTTTTATATGATGACAGTGACATGATGAGCGGCTGGTACCGCATGGCTCCTGTGCAAGGTGCATCTATATACTCGCCACTTTTCATGGCACAGTTTTTTTCTGGCGATCAGTTTTCAGTGCGGCCACTGGCCACACACAAGTGGCTCGTGTGCACCCTGTCTTAGTGCTGGCCTTCCTCGTCCAATAATACCCAATAACTGTTTTCTTATTACACCAAACTAATGCATAATTACCTAAAGATATAATAAACTCAATTCTAATTCCTTAAGATTGTAATGGGCAAAGTTGTTACCCGGCACCAATTTAAGTGTGAAATTCCTTGATCCTCCCAGTGGTAGCCATGGCTTTCCATAAGGCCTTGGGATATTCTTTAAGAAATATGGTAAGTTTGGCCAAGTTGAGTGTATATCTTATCACTCAATGTTTCACTCCTAACTGTGATCCTCTCGGCTCTCTACCCTCTCATGTTGGTATCCCGCTAAATGGAAAAGCAGACAGCCTTGCTCAGTGTGCCCTCCAAGATGACACAGTGGACTGTGGAACCTGGGACTGAGTACACTCAGGGTTATGTTAAGAGTAGCATTAAGGACTTTGTGCATAATAGCATTAGTGATCATACATAGTGAGCATTAATGAGCTTTGTTGCCATAGGGGCAGTGGCACTAGCTGTGGCACCAGTCTTCACTATGCACGTGTCTCCCAGAGCTGTGCTTACACCTACGGGAGACACACTGCAATGGCAGTGAGGCTCAGATTAGGCTACAAATACTTTTGGGAAGTCAGTGCTTCTCCTGGTGTGTGCTGTGTGCTGTGTGGTGTGTAGTGTGTGTTGCACCAAGGGGACGCATCTGCGTCACTATATTATGGAATGTCCTCAACCACTCTCAGGGATATACTCAGGAAATATCTTCAGTTTGCCCCCAGCCTGCAGGATGTTTAAGCAAAAAGGTGTGCAATATCTGTATTTATTGTTGCATTGTTGTATTCTTGTTATGTATACTGTCTAGTGTTAGATTTTTGATACTTTAACCTTAAGTCTTTGCCCAGGGGGTGGGTGGCAAGGTCCATCCTCCTTCTTTGTTGTATTTCTTTATTAATTCAACAATAAATGTATCAATCCAACAATCGTGTATCTACAGTCCCGCACACTGGATGCCAGATGGCTTTGGGAAAGAACTCTGATCAATCAATCAATCTCTGACCCCGTCGAGGGCCGGATCCGCTTGCCAGAGTTGCCAGGAAGGCGGTTTTCTCACCAAATGCGGCGTATTTCTGTCTTCACTGGCGGGATGGCGGTTTTAATGGCAGTTTTTACATCTGAATAAATTACAAATTATCGTTACTATAAAGCTAATTCTGGCAGTTAAGATTCACAAGACATGCAGAATGTTTTTTCCGCTGATTTCTGAGACCGAGGTCGCGGTTTTTGGGCTGGGGACGGAGAGAGGGGAGGGGGGAATAATACGCGATCCGTTCCCGTTTGTGCATGAGAGGGAGGTGGAGACTCGGTTGGATAGTGGAGACCTGACAGGTTTGGTTTTAGGCGGGAGTTTCACACATCACGCTGAAGAGCGTTAATTAAGTTACAGACTTACGGGTGCTGTTGTTCCACCTGACTTTTAACAGCAAAGATGGCAGAGAAACGCAGTGCCGGACTCCTGCACTGGATAATGGAAACAAACCAGAAAGCAAGAAAAAGGCAAGGCGTGACCAAAAATACGGAGACGTCTGGGGAAAAAAAGAATTCCCATGGTAAGCCCATCAAGGAAGGATGCGTGTAATAAAGGCGGTGTAGAAATTACTGCACAGTTAACGACAATAAAGCTTCATGGGAAAAGCGGGAAGCATCAGGGTATGTGAGCAACATCTACTTCAACAAAAACTATAGCAGAGGCGTTTGCTAGTGCACATGATGGACACTCTAGCAAAGGAGATTAGTTAGAGCTGCTGAAATCAAGCTAACAGCAATGATGGTTGAACCTAACTTAAGTTTTAGAATGGCTGATCATTTATGTGATGTCAAAGAATGTTTTCCTGACTTAGCTATTGCTAAAGAGGTCAAAATGAAAAGAACTAGTGCCAAAACATATGTAGTAATGTTATGGCTAAGTGTCATAAGCAGGACCAGCTGGCAGATAAATTGAAGGTAAGCAAGTTGAGCATTGTAGTGGATGAATCTACAGATATTTCACTATCTCAAAACTTGTGCATATTGGTGCGATCTGCAGATGGAAATTCTGTTGTTAGCAAGTTTTGGGCCCTGGTGCCAGTCTTTAACAGTGATAACCCAGACACTGCAAATGAAGGTGCCACTAGCAATAAAAAAATTTTCAGCCATAATGAAATCATTCAGTGATTTTGCTATACCAGTTGGAAATATTATTGGCTTTGGTTCAGATGGCTGTGGCACCATGATGGGTGCAAAACAATACGTTAGTAGCAGTTATAAGGCTGCTTGCCCCGGCATATACATAATGAAACATTATGTCACTCAGCACACCTTTGTGCATCTAAGGCGTGTAAACAGTTGCCACAGAGCATTGAGGAGTTAGCACGTGATGTGCACAATACCCTGAAACATTCTTCCAAACGAATGGCACAGTTTTGTGAATTTCAAGAGTTTGCTGGAGTGGAAAGTCTCAGAATTTTATCACCGTTACGTACAAGGTGGCTGTCCTACAGTGCTGTCACCAAGAGGATGCTGGAACAATGGGGTGCTCAGCAGCTCTTTTTCACAGAATTACACCATCAGCAGAATAAGAGTTATTCACATGCGGTAAAGAATGCTTATGAATTATTACATGATCCTTTTGTTAGATTACATTATTGTTTCCTTGAATCAGTGTTGCCCAAATTCATCCACCTTAACCTTCTTTTTCAAAGTGAAAAGTGGTGATAAATGCACTTCATAGTCAAGTTTGTAGTCTGTACAAGGATGTATACTGCTGATGTTCATGAAGAGAGACAGTGATGAAGCAACCACTCGGTAATATTTGAACCAAGAAATGATCGAGAGTGAATGGATAATGCTAGAATAGGTCTACTTGGGAATATCTGTGCTTAAAAGAGTAACAAGTACTCCTGATCTGTATAAGGATAAAAACAAAACGACTGAATTCCGGAAAAAATGCAGGTCTTTCCTTGTCACAGCATTTTTCCTATTCAAATCAGCTGGTCACACACACACACACACACACACACACACACACACACACACACACACACACACACACACACACACACACACACACACCATTCATAAGTAGTAACACAACATACAGGCAAATTATTTATATACCATCTTGTACACGTCAAAACAACAACAACAACAACAACAACAATAATAACGATAATAATAATAATTATAATAATTATAATAATAATCATAATAGTAATAATTAGTCAACATTTTCCTTATATTTTCCTTTATTTAAACTATTTAACACACAAAAAGGTGCAATATGATACAAGACAGAGAGAGAGAGAGAGAGAGAGAGAGAGAGAGAGAGAGAGAGAGAGAGAGAGAGAGAGAGAGAGAGAGAGCGGGCGGTGGGGGGAGGGGGACAGCCAGACAGTGCTCTACGCCTCTCACAGCACACGATAATGGTAAAAGTCCCTGAGAACAGAGCACAGGTTGACTCTCATTGTCAGGGTCACCACCAGCAGGAGCGGCAGCAGCGGCAGGGCGTACAGGATCACTCGCGGGGGCTGCAGGATGGGCAGGGCTGCCAAAACAATGATAATAATGATAATAATGATGTTTTACGCCTGTTCTTGTTATCATCTTTCTTTTTTATTGTTATTTATTGTTTTGTGTGTGTTTTGAAGGTTGTAGGATTTTCAGGGCTGACAAAATAATGATAATAATGATAATAATAATTATTATCGCCGCATGCCAAGGGGTCTGTCTGCGCGACGATAAGGAAACACGTCAACCAGCACAAGTAAATTGTATGTTAGTTAAGGTTTTAATGCTAAGGACCAAAACTGAAGTTAAGACGCCACTAGAGTATAGTGAAGTAACGAATAAGGGAGAGACAGGCTTGGTGATGGCAGGGCGAAGGAAGAGAGGCGAAGATGTTTACAGTGGAAATTGGTGAGTCTTGAGGAGTATACTGTACCTCCCCTACACGATGGGTCACCAGGTTATCCTGTCTACAATACAGACAATACGGACATTCCAGTCAACGTGAAGGGTTTCTCTATCCTGACAACCTGATCGACAGCGCCTTAAGGTGGCGGTAGTAGTAGTAGTAGTAGTAGTAGTAGTAGTAGTAGTAGTAGTAGTAGTCATGGAGTCACAGTATGGCGAGACAATCTACAGTGACACAGTGACCATTTTCTACATAAGAACGTGCATTTAAACCTTTCCCTATACAACACCAGCAAGACACACCAATACCCCACCATTACCACCCCTCAGGACACCCCAGGTCAGGTCAAACAAGGTCAAATAAGGTGGCATTAATGAAGAGAGCCCCAGCCGTCCGTCTCACCTTGGAAGTTTGCATCAGCTGGGCGGGACTCGAATCGTGGCCTTTTAAGGTGAAAGGTGCCATTTTGTACATGACAAAGGGCAGCTCCACCACCACCGGGACATCCACCAGCTTGGGACACCGGTACATCCTGCGTGGACCAAGAATAACAGAGATATTAGGGAAAATGTGGGAGGTTTGGCCGGGTGGTGGTGGTGGTGGTGTCCGTCCGCGTGGCTCCGTGTGGCTGCTTTGATCTTATTCCCCTTCACTGCAATGACGTGTTTTTATATTCTTGCTATTTCTCGGTTTTATACTGCTTCACTAACTTATGTGGGGGGATTAAAATGTTGAAGATTCTAGCCATTTATTTTGTGACCACCATAGACCCTTCCTAATGTCAATGAAACCGTCTAATGACACACAAAACTCATGGTCAAAATGCGTCCCAGTACTGAAGAGTTTCATTTTGTATCGGGAAGTGAAAGGGCAAGAAAAACTGCCACTAAAACACAAACACTGTCTTTCATATCGCTAAGTATTGCATATATTGAGCCATGTTTCCTGCACTAATACATTCACAGCCTCAATCTTTTCATTCGCCTCCCCACACCGTCCCAGCGCCACCACAGCTCACCAACACCATTATCACATCATTCCCTCTTCTTATCATCTCATTCTCTTCCACTTGCCTGCTCCACACACTCCACCACCACATCTTCACAGCCTCAATCCTTTCAATCGCCTCTCCACACCGTCCCAACACCACCATCATCACCATAATCATCTCATTCTCTTCCGCTTCCATCATTTCATTCCCTCCCACTTGCACACATACGGCCAAACACACCCCAAAAAACCGCTCCCACACACTCAAAGCATTTAAAACACTCAAAACCAACCCAAAACACACTCAAAACACCTCAAAATACCATGCAACACTTAAAACTACCAATAAACATACTAGACTAACAAAATATACACCAATACCACTCCACATACACACACATACACCCGAACACACACCACAACACCGCTTCCACATACACAAAACACTTAAAATACTCAAAACTAACCCAAAATACCTTAAAACACCATGCAACACCTCAAAATACCAACAAACACTTGAAACTCACTAGAGACACAAAATATACACCAATACCAGCCCTCACACCCCAAAACACACCCAGACCACTTAAATGACTCAAAACTAACCAAAAACACTCAAAACACCATGAAACACCTCAAAATACCAATAAACATACTTACAACTCACTAGAGACACAAAATCTACACCAATACACACCACACACACCCAAACCACTCAAAAATATTCCCAAACGCACTCAAAACACCACGCAACACTTCAAATTACTTCACAACACACAAAACTCACTAAAAACACACAAAACTATACCCAAATCATCCCCTACACACACTCAAGTAACTTAAAACACTCCAAACTAACCCAAAACCTTATACAACCTCTTAAAACACACCCAAATACTCAAACACACTCCCACACCACACTCAAGATACGTGAAATATACCCAAAACGTCTCACACACACTGAAAACACACAAAATGCACCCAAAACACACTTATAACACCCAAAACAACGCGCTACACCACCAAACACACTTCAAACTCCTCAAATATACCTCAAAACATCAAAATGCATAATAAAGAAGGGCAGACTTACCTAAACATTGCGGCTTGGCTCCTCCTCCTCTTTCACTTCTGTTTCTCCTTTGTTCTTCGTTTTCCTCCTTTCTTTCTTCTTTTTCCTTCCTTTTACTGCTTCCATCTACACGCCTGAGCCTAGAAACACATCAAAACACTTAGAAAACACGAGATATGAAGCAAAGTATTGAGGAAGTGGAGGGAGAGTCAAGTATTGTGGCTAGCCTGTTCCTCCTCTTCCTCCTCCTTTATTTCTCCTTCCTTCTTCCTTCTACTACTACTATCTACTCACCACAGCCTAGAAACACACGCAAACACGTAGAAATCACCAGATATTAGGCAAAATATTGACGAACTGCGGCTTTGGAAAAGAGGCGGCAGCCCGGGGCTGTGTTGTTGAGTCACCACCTGGGCTGTGGTCATCACAGAGAACGCGAGCGGGAGCGGGGGTCACTCGGCTAAATTACGTAAATCATTTCATTTTAAAAATGACTTTTCGATAAAACGAAGCCACGGCCGAATGCTTGTTATTTTATGACGTGATAAATAAGAAAACTGATTTTAAAAATATCAAAACAACTCCAGCTTAACTAGTTTTTTAAAAAATGTCTAAATTAAGTATGCTAAATATAAAACAACATTCAAACTCATAAATCTGCTAAAACGCCCTGCAAAGTCAAGCCATTTTCACTTGGCGAGTGTTTGACCACATTTGAGGGAGTGTGAGGTATCTTTCAAGGCATTCCACAGCGAGTTACACCGAGAACCACAAACGTCACCAAATAAAATAAAGAAAAATAAGACGTTTTTCAACACCACCAAACACCATTTCAAAGTCCACATATTTCACTCAATAGATTGATTTCACGCCTAAAAGAGGACAGCCGATCCTTTGACACCACAAAGGCCCACTTATTCAAATAAGAAACCTCAAAATTCGAGAGGGAAAATTTTGACCGTTGAAAAGCCTTTAACACACGCCATAAAACACCACTAAACGCCACATATTTACCCAACACAGGCGCGCAACACACTTCAAACACAACGAAACATTTATACAAACCATAAAAACACACCATGGAAGCGTAATATTACCCTCACGAAATATTAGAAAAAAGTATTGGACCGAGCAGGCTGCCAGGGGGATGGTGGCGGGGGACCAGAGGGGTAGGTAACATCCGGGGACCTGGAGGCGGGAACAGCGGCGGCGCGGGGTCCATATGTTGCCTTTAAAATCTCACCACAACAAAATGAGGCTATGTCGGGAAGAAATGACCATGGGAGATGACATGGTAGACTGGTGGGTGCACTCTGGCACATGTTTGGCTTACTGTGAGTGAAGGACGCAAATAACAACGGCGAATATACACAACTTGCCTCTATGACCGCTTGTTTACCTAATCACCTTTACAAATCTGGGTACAGTTCGAGGTATTTTCACTCCCGTAGGTAAATTGAGGCCCAAGATAAGCGAATGGCCTTAAACACACCTTGAGTAAGTGAAGGAGGGGTGTGGTGAAGGCTGCAGGTCATGGTGGCTTGCCTTGCACTGCTGGTTCACTCTTGTCTTGCCGCTTGTGCTGCTAAAAACTGCCTGGGAATATGGTAACACTTCACTTCATTGTGTGCGTGTGTGTGTATGTGTTTAGCTTGGTTTTGTGTGTTTGAGTGTGTTTTGAGTATCTATGGCTGTGCGTGAATGCGTCTGGGTGTGTAGATAGACTGAGCAGTAAACACCAAAACACCACCGCCAGCACCACCACCACTGTATGTGCGTGAAGGCTGTGCTGTCTGAACGGTACACAACTGTCAATGATAACTCCCCATTACTACAGCTATTATTAATGGGACATAATGGTTATTCTCGCTTCAGGTATCGAGTTAATGGTTAGTGTGACATCTTAATCCTCTCTTTCTCTTCGTGATCTTGTCCTGTGCTGGTGATCTTGGTGAAGGGGGATATTATCGCCGCATGCCAAGGGGTCTGTCTGCGCGACGATAAGGAAACACGTCAACCAGCACAAGTAAATTGTATGTTAGTTAAGGTTTTAATGCTAAGGACCAAAACTGAAGTTAAGACGCCACTAGAGTATAGTGAAGTAACGAATAAGGGAGAGACAGGCTTGGTGATGGCAGGGCGAAGGAAGAGAGGCGAAGATGTTTACAGTGGAAATTGGTGAGTCTTGAGGAGTATACTGTACCTCCCCTACACGATGGGTCACCAGGTTATCCTGTCTACTACCGTCCGTGGCAGCCCCGGGACACAGGAGAGGGACAGAAGGGAGCAGGGTGTTATACAAGTAACATCGTGAGTTGAGCTTGCTCCACACACACACACACACACACACACACACACACACACACACACTTATGTATTATTTCCTCGGCAGTCGTGTAAATACCAGAGTGAACCAGTCACCGCCTCACCAGTCACCGGTCACCACAGGCTCCACGTCATGTGCCCCAGTCTGCAGCCTGCACCCACACCCTCGCTCAACCATCCACAGTTACACACTCACACACACCGGAAACTTATACACAAGGAAATGAGCCATATTTTGATCTTTCTTAAGTATGCTTTACAGTAACAACACCATTCCATAGTAAGTACAGTACAATTTTCCTACATCTTGGCTAGCCTCACGTCGCGCTGCCTCCCCCGCTCGGCTCCCAATGCCAGCTCGCTCACTTGCTCATCCACACCACACCCGAACATTCACAACCTTGTTCATGTTACTGTATTCAAACAAAGGAATACGAGATTCAGAACACTAGTGACAAATGTCAATACAAACTAGATAGATGCGAGGAAACAGAATATAGAAGGTATACAAACATACAAAATATATTATACACTAAATAAGAATCGAGACGATACAAATATGAATAGAGAGATGGAAAAGATTAAAAAAAATAGGAAACACACACACACACACACACACACACACGACGCTTATTTTAGGCAAAAGTCAAGATAGAAGAACCATTTCCTCACCTTTTCCATCTTCATTGCGAGGTTTGCATACTTCCATCCAGCTTGTACAGTACACTGCCTCTGTGCGGCTCTATATAGTCATCAGCAGCCAGCGTGTCTGCGGTCATCTCTTCAGAACACACACCAACACAGCCCAGACCAGTGAACGCACCTACCACGCAACCCTGGAACAACAAAAAACACCATATCAAACCACACACTCAAAAAATAAATAAAACTAAAAAAGTGATAAGAAACTGTACATCATTTCACTAACCGTACTAAACCCAATCATTCACGTACCATATGATAGCACGTGCACGCCCGCCACAGCCAGCCAGCCAGGCACGCCACCACCAGCACCACCACCAGCACAAGGCTCCTGGATCGCCGCCACGGTGCGCTAACCAGAGCATTACTGGGGAAGACTAGATAATTAACGAGAAGGTTAGTTTGTACCTGGAAGAGAATGGTTAGCCTCTCAGTGCCCCACGCAAATGCAGACTGCGAAAGATGTTTCTCAGATATAAATAGAATGAAAACTCAAGACAGAAATAAACTCAAAACAGAATCAGTAAGAGACATTCTTTTTGGCTGAACAATCTGTAAAAAGTGAAGGAAATAGTAACTGCACCTCATCCCAGCCGTCAAGGAGCATGGCAGGATGCAACACTTCCCAAACCCTATATCCAGCTGGTGTACAAACTGATCCACATTATCCAGAAATCGAAGATGATTCAGCCATCGACATGTAAAATATTGAGTACAGAATATATGATGGCTATTCGTAACATGCATTGCTTTTCAAGTCTAGAACCTACTTGTATAATCAAATGAAAAAAAAAAACTTATATTGGTGTCTATCGTTCAATTTGTAATATTCTGCAAAACGTAGAAAAAACAATAGCCAAATAAATGTTTGTGTATATCTTGCTAGCCAATACGGGGTGTACGATAATCTAGCTCAAAAAACTATTTTTTAACGGATGTGTATGGTAGTTCGCCAGTCGCCACAGAAATATGGGACTGGGAACCTTGGATCTGACGCCTGACGGTGGTGGTGGTGGTGGTGCCGTGGTGGTGTGAATAGTAAACAGTAAAACACACCGGTGTCCTGCTGGTGTCCACCTCCACGCTCCACCCTTCACCTGTGCCTTCCTCAACCAGTAGTAGCAGTGGTGTAGCCTGTGATTGGCCCTCCACAGGTGGAGCACCAACACTCACTCACCGAGGCGAGGAGTCTCACGGGAACACTGCCAGTGAGTGTTTACTGTTTACTGTTACACTTGTTACTGTGTTGTGTGGACCAAACTCTTTTGTCTGCGGTACAATTCTGGTCCCCACATTACAGGAAGGACATACCGTAGCTCTATTGGAGTCTGTGCAAAGGAGGAGGACTAAAAGGATACAGGGAACGAGGGATATACCTATGAAGAGAGACTGAAAAAACTTAGTCTGGATTCCTTAGAGAGACGTAAGTTAAGAGGAGACTTGATACAAGTATTTAAGTGGTATAAGGGTTTTAACAAAGGGGACATGGATGTAGTTCTTAGGATCAGTAGCGGGGTCAGAACCACAAATAATGGGTTTAAGCTTGAAAAATTCAGGTTTAGAAAAGAAATGGGAAGAAACTGGTTTTCAAACAGAGTGGTTGAGGAGTGGAAGAGTGTCAGTGGGCATGTAGTGAGGGCTGAGTCAATAGGGAGCTTTAAAAGAAGGTTAGATCAATTCATGGATGGGGAAGATAGATGGAATTAGGTAGATTAAGCACACTGGGACTGCCTCATATAGGCCTGGTGGCCTCTTGCAGCTTCCCTCCTCTCTTATGTTCTTATGTCTGGTACACTGGTACATGCTGCTCTGCGTGTGTGGGTGGGGAAGGCTCCCACGGCGGAGGGAACCTTCTCCCGAGGTTAATACTTAGGACACGTCACACACAATTAAGGTTCACCTTTCACAAACTTGATCAATAATAGCAATACAAAATAAAATGTTGCTTAATATTAGGATGAGGTGCTTGTCCCTGAAGCTCTTGTTGTGCTGGCGGCCATCCTGATCCTGATCCTGCTCTTGCTGCCAGCACTTAACCTAGCCAAACAAGAAGTATTTACCTAGTTGTATATTACAGGGTTGGAGTGGAGCTGGGGGCTCATAGTGACCTGTCTCCATGTCTACATTTATCCAACTGTTCCTTAAATTTGTGCACACTTTCTGGTGCTACAATCTCTTCACTCTAGCCATTCCAGAGGTCCACCGTCCTTTGTGGAAAACTGAACTTCCTAATGTTCCTCAGACACTGACTTTTCATGATCTTGTTTGTCTATCTCCATCCACCGTCAGTGTTACCAGGTCTTGTCTGTCTATCTTTTCCATACAGTTTGCTAACTTTACATTGTAATTAGGTCTCCTCTTTCCTATCTATCCTTCAAATAAGGTTTGGTTAGGTTAGCATTCCAGCTGTAGTGTTTGTGAGACGTGTGTACAGTTTGTGATGGCCACACCACTCTTCCCTGCTCCACAGACCAGCCCAGCCCAGCCAGCGTCCAGTCTGCCGCCGCCGCCCCTGCCTGCCACCCACCGACGGCTGCCTGGCTGTCTGTCCTCCCCGAGGCTCCCTGCAGGACTGGCCGTGGCGTGTGCTGGTGACAGTGGTGCAGGAATGGAGGGTGTGAGGCCGGGCAGCGGCATGGGTGGCCAGTGCCAGCAGCAGCAGCAGTCAGCCTCAGGTGTGGGGAGGCACAGGCGTGGTGGCAAGGATCACCAGGAGACAGGCAGCTCTGGCCACACAGGACAGAGCAGGTTTGAGTGCCAGCAGTGTGACAAAACTTTTACCACCAAACAAGGCCTTGCCAGACACACCCTAGCACACAGTGGTGTTAGGAATTATGAGTGTGGTGACTGTGGGAAGAAATTTGGCAGAAAGTCTCACCTCACCACACACAGCCTGATACACAGTGCTGTTAGGAATTATGAGTGTGGTGACTGTGGGAAGAAATTTACCCAAAAGTCTCACCTCACCAAACACAGCCTGACACACAGTGGTGTCAGGAATTATGAGTGTGGTGACTGTGGGGAGAAATTTACCCAAAAGTCTTCCTTCACCACACACAGCCTGACACACAGTGGTGTTAGGAATTATGAGTGTGGTGAGTGTGGGAAGAAATTTACCCAAAACTCTTCCCTCAAGAGACACAGCCTGACACACAGTGGTGTTAGGAATTATGAGTGTGGTGACTGTGGGAAGAAATTTACCCGTAAGTCTAGCATCACCACACACAGCCTGACACACAGTGGTGTTAGGAATTATGAGTGTGGTGACTGTGGGAAGAAATTTAGCCAAAAGGGAAACCTCGCCACACACAGCCTGATACACAGTGGTGTTAGGAATTATGAGTGTGGTGACTGTGGGAAGAAATTTACCCTAAAGGGAAACCTCACCACACACAGCCTGACACACAGTGGTGTCAGGAATTATGAGTGTGGTGACTGTGGGAAGAAATTTAACCGAAAGTCTTCCCTCACCAAACACAGCCTGACACACAGTGGTGTTGGGAATTATGAGTGTGGTGACTGTGGGAAGAAATTTAACCGAAAGTCTCACCTCACCACACACAGCCTGACACACAGTGGTGTTAGGAATTATGAGTGTGGTGATTGTGGGAAGAAATTCACTCAAAAGTTTAAGCTCACCTCACACAGCCTGACACACAGTGGTGTTAGGAATTATGAGTGTGGTGACTGTGGAAAGAAATTTAACCGAAAGTCTACCCTCACCACACACAGCCTGACACACAGTGGTGTTAGGAATTATGAGTGTGGTGAGTGTGGAAAGAAATTTAACCGAAAGTCTATCCTCGCCACACACAGCCTGACACACAGTGGTGTTAGGAATTATGAGTGTGGTGACTGTGCGAAAAAATTTACCCAAAAGTCTGCCCTCACCACACACAGCCTGACACACAGTGGTGTTAGGAATTATGAGTGTGGTGAGTGTAGGAAGAAATTTACCACAAAGTATGGTCTCACCACACACAGCCTGACACACAGTGGTGTTAGGAATTATGAGTGTGATGAGTGTGGCAAAAGGTTTCCTACCATTTCTTATCTTAATAAACACACCTTCAGACACACTGGGTTGAGGGAGTTCAAGTGTGATGACTGTGGCAAGTGTTTCAAGACAAAGGCTGATATTGCCAGACATGTGAAGGTCCACTTTTGAGGTGGGGCCACAGCCGTGCCTGTGGTGGCGGCTGTGTCTGTGTGTGCTGTGAGGGAGTAATGAGACAAGAAGCAGTTGTTTTGTTGGTGGCGCAGGTGTGCCTTTCAATAAATGTGTGTGTGTGTAACATGGTGACAAGTTGTTTTCCTTCCCTGTGTTTTGGTGTCTTCAGTCTCAGTTCTTGACTAACAGGCTAAGAACACACTACACTGTACAGTGTTAATGCTGCCATGGCAACACTCTCTATGACAAAATAAATAGATAAATGAAAGCAATAGAGTAATAATCAATAAGGTGCAATAAGGGAATGCAATGCGTACTCTGTGTCTGCACAACATATAGGAGTGAAAGAATGTAGCACATAGGACACACTGAATAAGACAGGCGACACATTGCAAACTTGGAACATTCCTTACAAATATTGCTGAGAGTGGCAGCGTCCAGGAAATCACCAATGAGACTCTTCATTCTTTATTACAATGTTCACACCCTATTCCTCCAAGCAGTGGTGCTCTACAGGGCCTCTGTTCTCAGGGATATAAACATCAATGTACAAATGTGACTAATGCCTTCGTATTTTGTGATATACACGGCCTCTCCAGTAGTCATGACTTGGTGAGTTGGTACACAGATTTGACCAACAATTGCAGGTTTTATCAGCAAGCAATGTAGATCAATAAGTACGGGTGCTATTCTGTGGAGAGGCGACGCACGTTTTGTTATCCTAGCAGCCCGATTCATTAGGCTGTTAGTTGTAGTGGTTTCAGTTGATAGTTTGGCAAGGTATAATATAAGGAGCTGCAGGACTCCAACTTTGTTATTACATTATTCTGAGTCACAATCTTGACACAACACTCACCCAAATGTCTCCTTAAAAAGTAGAAAGGCAATATTCATCAGATTGTACTGTGCTGTTCTCACAACCTCCTTCATCTCACCATTTCACTTCAAACACTCACCAGCTGTAACTCACAAATCCTTCACTTTATCACATCAACACATATTTGTACCTCTTACATTTAAACCTTCTACTTCCTTATACCAGTTCTTTTTTTTTATCAATTTCTCTATCAGGTTTTTTTTTCCACCACCCTGTCACCCTACACAGACCCCAGCCAGTCGCCCTACACCCCCACACACCCCACCATCATTTTATTTTCCCTCCTGTTAATTTCTCAATTGACATTTTTACTATTATTTTACTTTGCATTATTTTTTATCTCTGTTACTTTTCCTCCTAGAATCAGACCGCGAGAGAGGTGGTGTTCCGAGTCACTTCACTTCACCACACCACCACACACGCACCACACCACCTACACAGCCGGAGTGTGCATGAGGCTCAACAAAAAGCACTGATAAATAAAACACTGTAAAGTTTTCATCAACGAGTCAAAGCAGACGAGAAATAATCGAAAAGGATTACTTTTTGCTCATCTGGAAGGGGTGTTGGTGATAAACCGGCCATTTACGGGTTAAGGAAATAGCAAAGACAGAAAAATAAGAATAACACCAAAAGAAGGTACAATATAAAAACATAAATCTAAGAACATTTACGAAAAACACAACCTTTGATAGCAACACCCACCACCAAACAAACCCCAAACATTTTTCCCATTTCTCCCTTAACTACTAATATAACCAGCCTCTGCAACACGTCAAATGACACACCTGCACCTGCTGCACACCTGCTCGGCGCCACACCTGCCTGCCACACCTGTACAAGCCTGCACCACGAGCTTTGTTAGATGAGTGACACTTGACAGACAGACGGTGTGGTGGCAAGTTGGCAACACACACACGCCGCTCACTCAGATGTAAACACAACCACGTGCTTTCTGCAACATTGGGAATAAACTAGTTACCTTTCATTCATACACAGAAAAGGTGATCAATAATTATGGAAAAGTTAGTTAGGAAAGTAAGGACGGCCTAAGTTTACATTTGAGAGAAAAGAAAAGTGTGCTGTGAAAATGTCGACATTACTCATTAAAACTCATTTCCTTGTCTTTGGTGATTTAAAAGCTGAAAACACTCAGAAAAATATTAAAAGTTAAATACACATGTTTGGATTGAATTACACATGAATTAAGAGAGAAAACTTTTATTGGTTGAGTGCTGAAGTGGCAGCCCCGCTCCGCTCGCCTCATTGTTGGCCCCTCCCTGCACTGCTACCTGTGGTACTGGTAGTGGTCGTGGTGGTGGTGGTGGTGGTGTGAAGAGTAAAGAGTACACACCGGTGTCCTGCTGGGCCGCGTTCCGTTGGGGACCGTATGGCGTACAGTATGGCATACTTCCCCCGAATCGGGGGGTACCAGCATACGGCTCGCCTTGCGGGAGCGTGCGGGACCTTGCGCTCCTCGGAGGTGAATGCTTGGCGGTGTCTGGCAACTATTGTTTATCAACAAACCGCAGACGTCCGCCGCTTCACCACTATATTTTCAGTGTGGGGGATGTAAATGCTATTTTGACAGCTTATGCGACGTCACAGAACATCAAAAACAATGTGGTAAGTCTGTTATCCCTTGTAGAATGCTGGAATAAGGCAATATGACGAAAATATTAGTATTTATAGCAATAAAAGACGGTGTTGTATGTGTCGCATTTCTTCCCACAGCCTCTGAGGCAGAAGAGACAGCCTCTACCGCCATGGTAGCTGCTGCAGAGGCCCCTCCAGCACCTGTGGCTGCAGGGACAGTTTCCCTTTGCATTCGAAAGTGTTTCTTGAAATCTTTCCCGGAATAAAGAGGCACTATCATCTCTGCATAGTCCTTGACCCGCACAGGACTTGGCGGCCTATCCTCTCCCTCTTCTCCTTGCCTTGGCAGCCTCTCTTCTCCCTCTTCCTCTCGCCTCAGCAATATTTCCTCCTCTCGTGCTAAGAGGAGCTCTGCAGCGTCCAACAGAGGGTCTTTTGCGAGCTCTTGAGCGAGGAGGAGGAGAGCAGCTTGGACGGCCATCTTGTCAACCATACCCGTATGGCTTACGCGTTCCCTTGCGTTCCGTTGGGGGTTGCGGGGGGCAGCGTGCTAACTTCCAACGGAACGCAGCCCTGGTGTCCACCTCCACGCTCCACCCTTCACCTGTGCCTTCCTCAACCAGTAGTAGCAGTGGTGTAGCCTGTGATTGGCCCTCCACAGGTGGAGCACCAACACTCACTCACCGAGGCGAGGAGTCTCACGGGAACACTGCCAGTGAGTGTTTACTGTTTACTGTTACACTTGTTACTGTGTTGTGTGGACCAAACTCTTTTGTCTGCGGTACAATTCTGGTCCCCACATTACAGGAAGGACATACCGTAGCTCTATTGGAGTCTGTGCAAAGGAGGAGGACTAAAAGGATACAGGGAACGAGGGATATACCTATGAAGAGAGACTGAAAAAACTTAGTCTGGATTCCTTAGAGACGTAAGTTAAGAGGAGACTTGATACAAGTATTTAAGTGGTATAAGGGTTTTAACAAAGGGGACATGGATGTAGTTCTTAGGATCAGTAGCGGGGTCAGAACCACAAATAATGGGTTTAAGCTTGAAAAATTCAGGTTTAGAAAAGAAATGGGAAGAAACTGGTTTTCAAACAGAGTGGTTGAGGAGTGGAAGAGTGTCAGTGGGCATGTAGTGAGGGCTGAGTCAATAGGGAGCTTTAAAAGAAGGTTAGATCAATTCATGGATGGGGAAGATAGATGGAATTAGGTAGATTAAGCACACTGGGACTGCCTCATATAGGCCTGGTGGCCTCTTGCAGCTTCCCTTCTCTCTTATGTTCTTATGTCTGGTACACTGGTACATGCTGCTCTGCGTGTGTGGGTGGGGAAGGCTCCCACGGCGGAGGGAACCTTCTCCCGAGGTTAATACTTAGGACACGTCACACACAATTAAGGTTCACCTTTCACAAACTTGATCAATAATAGCAATACAAAATAAAATGTTGCTTAATATTAGGATGAGGTGCGTGTCCCTGCAGCTCTCGTTGTGCTGGCGGCCATCCTGATCCTGATCCTGCTCTTGCTGCCAGCACTTAACCTAGCCAAACAAGAAGTATTTACCTAGTTGTATATTACAGGGTTGGAGTGGAGCTGGGGGCTCATAGTGACCTGTCTCCATGTCTACATTTATCCAACTGTTCCTTAAATTTGTGCACACTTTCTGGTGCTACAATCTCTTCACTCTAGCCATTCCAGAGGTCCACCGTCCTGTGTGGAAAACTGAACTTCCTAATGTTCCTCAGACACTGACTTTTCATGATCTTGTTTGTCTATCTCCATCCACCGTCAGTGTTACCAGGTCTTGTCTGTCTATCTTTTCCATACAGTTTGCTAACTTTACATTGTAATTAGGTCTCCTCTTTCCTATCTATCCTTCAAATAAGGTTTGGTTAGGTTAGCATTCCAGCTGTAGTGTTTGTGAGACGTGTGTACAGTTTGTGATGGCCACACCACTCTTCCCTGCTCCACAGACCAGCCCAGCCCAGCCAGCGTCCAGTCTGCCGCCGCCGCCCCTGCCTGCCACCCACCGACGGCTGCCTGGCTGTCTGTCCTCCCCGAGGCTCCCTGCAGGACTGGCCGTGGCGTGTGCTGGTGACAGTGGTGCAGGAATGGAGGGTGTGAGGCCGGGCAGCGGCATGGGTGGCCAGTGCCAGCAGCAGCAGCAGCAGCAGCAGCAGTCAGCCTCAGGTGTGGGGAGGCACAGGCGTGGTGGCAAGGATCACCAGGAGACAGGCAGCTCTGGCCACACAGGACAGAGCAGGTTTGAGTGCCAGCAGTGTGACAAAACTTTTACCACCAAACAAGGCCTCACCACACACACCCTAGCACACAGTGGTGTTAGGAATTATGAGTGTGGTGACTGTGGGAAGAAATTTGGCAGAAAGTCTACCCTCACCACACACAGCCTGACACACAGTGCTGTTATGAATTATGAGTGTGGTGACTGTGGGAAGAAATTTACCCATAAGTCTTATCTCGCCGTACACAGTGTTACACACAGTGGTGTTAGGAATTATGAGTGTGGTGACTGTGGAAAGAAATTTGGCAGAAAGTCTCACCTCACCAAACACAGCCTGACACACAGTGGTGTTAGGAATTATGAGTGTGGTGACTGTGGGAAGAAATTTACCCATAAGTCTAACCTCACCACACACAGCCTGATACACAGTGGTGTTAGGAATTACAAGTGTGGTGACTGTGGGAAGAAATTTACCCAAAAGTCTGCCCTCACCAAACACAGCCTGACACACAGTGGTGTTAGGAATTATGAGTGTGGTGACTGTGGGAAGAAATTTACCCATAAGTCTAACCTCACTACACACAGCCTGACACACAGTGGTGTTAGGAATTATGAGTGCGATGACTGTGGGAAGAAATTTTCCCATAAGTCTAACCTCACCACACACAGCCTGACACACAGTGGTATTAGGAATTACAAGTGTGGTGACTGTGGGAAGAAATTTACCCAAAAGTCTCACCTCACCAAACACAGCCTGACACACAGTGGTGTTAGGAATTATGAGTGTGGTGACTCTGGGAAGAAATTTACCCAAAAGTCTAACCTCACCACACACAGCCTGACACACAGTGGTGTTAGGAATTATGAGTGTGGTGACTCTGGGAATAAATTTACCCGTAAGTCTAGCGTCACCACACACAGCCTGACACACAGTGGTGTTAGGAATTATGAGTGTGGTGACTGTGGGAAGAAGTTTAGCCAAAAGGGAAACCTCACCACACACAGCCTGACACACAGTGGTGTTAGGAATTATGAGTGTGGTGACTGTGGGAAGAAATTTAGCCAAAAGGGAAACCTCACCACACACAGCCTGACACACAGTGGTGTCAGGAATTATGAGTGTGGTGACTGTGGGAAGAAATTTACCCAAAAGTCTTCCCTCACCAAACACAGCCTGATACACAGTGGTGTTAGGAATTATGAGTGTGGTGAGTGTGGGAAGAAATTTTTCACAAAGTTTAAGCTCACCACACACAGCCTGACACACAGTGGTGTTAGGAATTATGAGTGTGGTGAGTGTGGAAAGAAATTTAACCGAAAGTCTACCCTCACCAAACACAGCCTGACACACAGTGGTGTTAGGAATTATGAGTGTGGTGAGTGTGCGAAAAAATTTACCCAAAAGTATGCCCTCACCACACACAGCCTGACACACAGTGGTGTTAGGAATTATGAGTGCGGTGAGTGTGGGAAGAAATTTACCACAAAGTATGGTCTCACCACACACAGCCTGACACACAGTGGTGTTAGGAATTATGAGTGTGATGAGTGTGGCAAAAGGTTTCCTACCATTTCTTGTCTTAATAAACACACCTTCAGACACACTGGGTTGAGGGAGTTCAAGTGTGATGACTGTGGCAAGTGTTTCAAGACAAAGGCTGATATTGCCAGACATGTGAAGGTCCACTTTTGAGGTGGGGCCACAGCCGTGCCTGTGGTGGCGGCTGTGTCTGTGTGTGCTGTGAGGGAGTAATGAGACAAGAAGCAGTTGTTTTGTTGGTGGCGCAGGTGTGCCTTTCAATAAATGTGTGTGTGTGTAACATGGTGACAAGTTGTTTTCCTTCCCTGTGTTTTGGTGTCTTCAGTCTCAGTTCTTGACTAACAGGCTAAGAACACACTACACTGTACAGTGTTAATGCTGCCATGGCAACACTCTCTATGACAAAATAAATAGATAGATGAAAGCAATACAGCAGCCTAGAAAACATGCATTGATACAACCACCACCAAACAGGACTGGTGAACTCGAACAGCTGAGTTGGGGTGGTATTTTTTTTTTTTTTTTTTTCATCATGTGGGCTTTTCACTGGAATTTCTGGGCTAAAGGGGATATTTTTGGGGGGTACCAAATATCTCAAAGCCCATCCGCTAGGAAACCGTTGTTCCAAGTGAGGAAGCCCAACCTACACTCGGACCATGGACAGGATTCGAGCCCGTGCGCTTGGAGACCCCTTGGACCCCAAAGCACGCATGGTTCCACTGTACCATGGTGGCCCCATATACATATACAAGAATGGTTTGGCTAAAGGTCAAAAGAAATAATGAAATCAAACAAATACGAGACACAAGGTGCAATAGAGCAATGCAATACAATACATGTATAGGATGAACATAATATTGCACATACACTGCTGGTCAGAGCGGAAGGTCCAAAAGGGACAATAACTTTCACGCTGACCAAATTTCATTCATCCCTTCTTAACTCCTAAACATACGTCGGGATTTGCTGTATGTCGCTATCTGACAACTCTGCAGCTCCAGTTGTCAAAGTAGACGATATGTTTCCTTTGTCAACATTCGTCTGTGGTTCGTGTGATTGCATTTGAATTTTCTTTCACCCTCCCTCACGGGCCCTTTTTGTGGATGCGTGAGCTCACCATTGTGCCCTGTTACTACCTATTATGGGACCTAGGACACGAATTAGTAAGGCCCAAATCTTATTCATTTGTGCCTCAGTGAGGGAGAATAATTCAAATCAAGAAACTGCCGTGAACACTGGCAAATGTCTCGGGATTGTTCAACGTTGGACCAAAATTTATCATGAGGGACGAAGAGATGCTTCGCCACCACCTTACAAGCCTGAAGGGCGTAAGCGCACTGTGAGCCAGAGAACTCTGAACATTATTCGAAGACATAGGATAACGGAGTTGCCGCGCAGTTTCAAAACCTTGCTTCAGTCATGTTTACCTTAACAGTAGGCAAGCAGTTTGTGTCTCAGCACAAAGATTGGGACTTAGGTAAGTGTCGTAGGGTACGTTGGTCAGATGAGGCAAGCTTTCAGATTATAGATAACTAGAGAAACTGTGTGTACCGCAGACCCAGTAGTAACCGTCACGATCCACACTACACAACACTCATGAAAATCCAGATTCTTTGATGGTGTGGATTGTTTTTCTTACTATGGTCTTGAAAAATTAAGTGTTTTTGCCTAAGAATGTTTGTATGAACCAAAATAACTACCTTGAGCTAATTCTAGATGGAAAAGTGCAATGCTGATACCTTCATGCAAGATGGTGCACCGTGCCATACGACAAAGTTAATTGTTGACTGGTTTGATTTCTGCAATATTAGCCTTTTAAAACCTTGGCCTGTAAGTTCCCCAGACCTTAACCCTATAAAAAATCCCTGGACGTACATAAAACTGAAGCTAAAGGAGAGAGATACCTCCTCCCTCCCACGCCTCCAAGCCGCTATTCAGGACATATGGGACAATATTGACACTCAGTATCTCCACCACCTGGGTGATTCACTTCCCAGGAGACTCAAAACGTCAAGAAGGCACGAGGGCACCCTATCAATCACTAGTTAGGTGAATACCCTCATTAAAACATATTTTCTGTGTCATTAATCTCCTTCACAGGATGTCACAGGTACCACGCCTTCTGCTCTGACCACCAGTGTAGGAATGACTCAATAAGATGCGCCACACATTGCAAACTTAGAATATTCCTTCAAAAATATTTCCGAGTGGCAGAGTTTGGCAAATCAGCAGAGTCTTTCCTCCCGTGTCTCATCAAAATGTGTGTTTACCGAGCCACTGCTGATTGTTAAAGGCACAAACTCACAGGGCAAGGAGGAGGAGGAGGAGGAGGAGGATGAAGAGTTAGTGACAGGAAGAGGAGGAGGACAAGAAGATGACTTGGAAGGATGCCTAAACTATAAAAGGAGGAGGAGGAGGATGCCAACAATATGAGAGAGAGAGAGAGAGAGAGAGAGACAATGACTTCCTTTCTCACGAGTTTGTAAGCTTTTCCTCCTCAAATTAAAGAGAGAGAGAAAGTGAGTTAGCTAATCTTACTTTCTTTAATTCCAGTCAAGTTTGTTTCATTAATTGTCAATTTTCTCTCTCACTTTTTTTTCCTTAATTTCTTTGTTTTGTCTTTAATATTCTCTCTCTCTCTCTCTCTTTCTCTCGTTTACACACTTAAACTTTAAATTCCAAAAAGAGAAGAAGGGAGGCCTTGAACAAACTCTTTAAAAACAAACATGTTGCCATTTATTTATTTCACTTAAAATATACAATAATAATAATAATAATAATCAGTACTATATTAGTTTGAGAGAGAGAGAGAGAGAGAGAGAGCACATATTATCCCTATCTAATGCACTAAACAACAACAATAGTAGTAGTAGTAGTAGTGTATATTAAAAAGGATTTGCCGAGTTTCTACTACTTCTACTACTTCTACTCTTTTTTCCCTTCCTCCTCTTTTTTCTATTTCTTTTTTTCTCTTCCTCTTTCTTACTTTCTTATCTCCTCCTCCTCCTCCTCCTCCTCCTTTCTATCTCCTTATCTTTATTTCTTACTCTTCTCTTCCTTCTCCTCCTCCTCCTCCTCTTCCACCTCTTATTTATTGTATATATATTATTTTTCTTCTTCCTCCTCCTCCTCCTCCTCATTTTGTCAACTAATCGTCAATGAAGTCAAAAGAAGAAGAAGGAGACAAGTTAATAATAAAAATAAAAACAGGAGGAGGAGGAGGAGGAGGAAGATTGAATACAAAAACATAAACAAACAATAATAATAATAATAATAATACACAAACTTCATTAATTGTCTAAGTCAATTTTTGGGGTGATTATTAAAGGTTATTTGAAGTTAGGTTACAAAATCATTAAGAGGAAGAGGAGGAGGAGGAGGAGGAAAAGGTTAGGTGTAAAAATAATAATAACAGGAGAAGAAGGAGGAGGAGGAGGAAGATTACGATAGGCTAGATTGAAATAATGAGAGGAGGAGGAGGATAAAGAAGATGGTTAGATTAGGTTAAAAATGAGAAAGGAGGAGGAGGAGGAGGAGGTTAGGTGAAGCACACAAAACACCCTCATAAGTGGTGTGGAATCCTTTAGCAGAGATCGGCAAAGGGAGTAAGGAAGACACAAGAAATCCTATTTGCAAATCCTCCACCCTTAGGAATTGTGGCAAGGTCCTTAGAAGCACTGAGGGTTGGCATCTTGGGGGTTTTATCCTTACATATGGGAGATATCCTTTGTGTTATCCTTAGTCCTATTTGGGGGTTCCTATCGCCGACGTGTAGTCCTAGGTCGTGGACGTCGTGGGCCAGCACCGGGATTATTGCCTGCGAGAGAGAGAGAGAGAGAGGGTAAAGAGGTGTTTCAGGTGTTGTAGGGGTGTTACTAAACCTATCGGTGTCGTGATGCATTTCCATATTCCTTTTGGTTACGATTTGGTGATTCTAAACAGCTTCAAAAACTTGTGTGGACGTCAAAATATTGAAGACTGGCTATCAACCCCTTCAGTACTGGGACACATTTATACCTTAAGTTTTGTGTACCATTAGACCATTTTATTGACATTAGGAAGGGTGTATGGACGGCACAAGATTAATGGCCACAGTCTTCACTATTTTAACCCCTTCAGTACTGGGATACATTTTTACCTTGTGTTTTGTATACCATTAGACCATTTTATTGACATTAGGAAGGGTGTATGGACGGCACAAGATTAATGGCCACAGTCTTCACTATTTTAACCCCTTCAGTACTGGGATACATTTTTACCTTGTGTTTTGTATACCATTAGACCATTTTATTGACATTAGCAAGGGTGTATGGAGCGCACAAGATTAATGGCCACAGTCTTCACTATTTTAACCCCCCACATGAGTTTGTGAAGCTGTACAGAGTCACCAAATAGTCACCCCAATGAATAGGGAAACACGTCATGCTACTGAAGGGGTTAATCTTCCGAGCTTCATAGACCCTCCCTAACATAAATAAAATGGTCTAATTATACCAAAAGAACTCATGATAAAAATATGTCCCAGTACCAAAGAGGTTAATATGGTAAGAGGTTTCTCAAGGTGTGTTTGGGGTGTTGTGGGGTGTTTCTAATGGTGTAAGGGGATTTGAAGGTGTGTGTGTGTGTTTTGGTGTACAGGAGTCAGTGTATTTTGTGGTGTTTAGGGGTGTTTTCCTGAAAGAGAGAACACACACACACACACACACACACACACAGACCGTCACTCACCAGGGGTAAATGTTGGCGTAGCAGCAGCAGCTCCTCCGAACTGAAACACTCCCCCTGCGGCTGGCTGTGGGGCAGTGGCAGGCGCAGGGGACCCAAAGGCCGGGGCAGGTGGGGACTGTGCACCCCCCCCTTGCCCGAAACTAAACCCAGCACCCCCCTGTGCCCCAGAACTGCCAAAAGTTTGAGTAGGGGACTGGGTGTTGACCCCTCCGAAATTAAATGCACCTGGGGTAAATCCTTGGGCGTTTTGGGGGGTGGTGAAGGGTGAGGTGGCTGTGGTGGTACCAAAGGTAGGTGCTGGTGCTGTGGTATTAGCCACTGTGGTGAATCCCTGCCCACCACCGCCACCACTGCCAAAGGAACTAAATGCGAATGGCGACTGTGAATTTCCGAAGGGTGTTTTGATGTTAGCGGAAAAACTGAAGGGGCTAGACTGGCTTGCTGTGGCTTGGGGTGGGTTGCTGGAGCCCTTCTGGAACTGGAAGGCTGTGGTGGTGGCTGTGGCTGCTGTGGTGGTGGGGAACACAAAGCCAGTCTGTGTGGTGGGTGTTGTGAAACTGAACCCAGATTTGCCTCCTTCACTAAACCCAGATTTCGCCGCAAAATTGAAGGGCGATGCTGTGGTAGTGGTGGTGGTTGCTGTGGTGGAGGGCCCAAATGTGAACAGTCCCTGTGTGGCAGGTGTGGTAAGTGTGGCAGCAGGTGCAGCAGCAGGTGTGGCAACAGGTGTGGCAGCCGCAGCACCACCAAATTGAAATATATTTGCCACAGTCGTCCCAGTGAAAAATGTGGTGGTGGCGGTGGCGGTGGTGGTGGTGGGCTGTGGTGAGAAGAACGGTGGGGAGCCAAAGGTCATAGCTGTGGTGGTGGATGTGGTAGGGGTGGTGAAGGAAAAGATAGAGGAGGCTGTGGTGGTGGTGACGGTGGTGGTGGAGGGAAACTGTGGTGCTGTTGTGAAAGAAAATATTGACTGGGACTGTGGCTGGGTTAAGCTAGATTGCAGAATACTAGATGCAGGCTGGGCTAAGTTAGACTGGCTTAGATTTGGCTGAGTTAGGCCTGACTGGCTTAAATTGGGCTGAGTTAGGCCTGACTGGCTTAAATTGGGCTGGGTTAGGCCTGACTGGCTTAAATTTGGCTGAGTTAGGCCTGACTGGCTTAAATTTGGCTGAGTTAGGCCTGACTGGTTTAAATTGGGCTGAGTTAGGCCTGACTGGCTTAAATTGGGCTGGGTTAGGCCTGACTGGCTTAAATTTGGCTGAGTTAGGCCTGACTGGCTTAAATTTGGCTGAGTTAGGCTTGGCTGGCTTAAATTGGGCTGGGTTAGGGTTGGCTGGCTTAAATTTGGCTGGGTTTGGCTTGGCTGGCTTAGAGCTGCATCCGAACCACTAGTCTTAGGCGACAGAAAGGAGAATGCAGATTTGCCACCACCAAACATAAAGCCACCACCACCACCACCACCACTAGCACCACCACTCTGAACCCCAAAAGTAAACAGATTAGCACCAGCAGCAGCACCAGCAGTAGTAGTAGTAGCAGCAGGAGGTGACTGGAAGATAGAAATAGTAGTAGTAGTAGTAGCAGTGGTAGTAGTAGTAGTATCCTTGGCCAAAGCATTGTCATTTTGGCCAAAACTGAAAAAGGAACTTGACTGGGCAGGTGTAAATAGGGAAGACTGAGTACTGGGTGACAATATGGAACCTGCTTGGGTGCTGGGTGACAATATCGAACCTGCTTGAGTACTGGGTGACAATATGGAACCTGCTTGGGTGCTGGGTGACAATATCGAACCTGCTTGGGTGCTGGGTGACAATATGGAACCTGCTTGGGTGCTGGGTGACAAAATACAGCCCGACTGAGTGCTAGCTGTCAAAACAGGCATAGACTGAGTGTTGGGTGACAAAATGGAACCTGCATGGGTGCTGGCTGACAAAATAGAACCTGCTTGGGTGCTGGCTGACAAAATGGAACCTGTGTGGGTGCTGGGTGACAAAATAGAGCCCGACTGAGTACTGGCTGTCAAAAACCCTCCTGGAAGAGTGCTAGAAGTCAAAACCGAGCCACCTTGAGTGCTAGAACTGAACAAACCTCCAGACTGAGTGCTAGGTGACAAAACAGAACTTCCTTGAGTGCTAGACTGAATGCTAGAACTCAAAAAGCCCCCTGATTGAGTGCTAGGAGTCAAATTAGAACCTGCTTGACTGCTGGGTGACAAAATAGAACCTGCTTGAGTAGAACTAAACATATTGCCTAACTGGGTGCTGGATTGAGTGCTAGGTGTCACCAAGCCACCTGACTGAGTGCTGGGAGACAAAACGTGGCTTCCTTGGGTGCTAGAAGTGAATAAGCCAGCTGATTGGGTGCTGGAGGTAAACAAACTAGATGATTGGGTCGAGCTTGTCTGGATTTGGGAGGAGGAGGAGGAGGAGGAGGGAGAAGACGAGGCTTTGAGGAAATCTACTAATGAGGAGGAGGAAGTAGTAGAAGTAGTAGCAGTAGTAGTAGTAGGAAGAGTTAGGGAGGCTGTAGCATCACACCACCACCACCACCACTACTACTACTACTGCTGCTACTATCCTTCCCCTTCAGTGAGAAAGTAAAGGTTGCTGTAACATTACTACTACTACTACTACTATTATTGGCAGTAGTAGCAGTTATCACGTCTACTTTGACAGGGGGGGGAGGAACAGTGGAGGGGGCAGCCAGCAGAGCCCCAAGTGTTCCACCTAGCACTATAGAATCAGTGGTAGTGGTGGGGGTGGTGGTGGTAGTGGTGGTGGAGTCAAAGGTGGTGGTGGTGGTGGAGGGTGTGGTAGTAGTGGTGGTGGTTGTGGTGTCTGTCTGTCTGTCTGCCTCTCGACCTGTTGGGGATAGAAAGAATATTGTTAATTTTATTTGTGTGTATGTGTGTGATATAAACAAAACTCTCTCTCTCTCTCTCTCTCTCTCTCTCTCTCTCTCTCTCTCTCTCTCTCTCTCTCTCTCACCTCCACTAAATAACATGTTCAGCATCTTCTTAAGTCTCTGCTGGTTCTTCTCCTTCTCTGCCAAGTGAGCCTCCAGGGATATGATGTGGGTGGGCCGTGGGGGGGAGGGGTGGCGTGGGGTTGGGGTAGGGGTGGGTGTTGGGGTGGCGCGGGGTGGCTGCGGTGATGGAGGGGTGGTGGTGGTGCTTGTGGTGGTGGTGGTGTTGTCCTGTTGGAGTGAATTGTGGTTATTAAAAGTTGTTTTCTTAAAGGTTTTATATAAGTAAGTTTAAAATTATTTGCTTATTATATTTAATGGCCACAGTCTTCACTATTTTAACCCGTTCAGTACTGGGACACATTTTTACCTTGCGTTTTGTGTACCATTAGACCATTTTATTGACATTAGCAAGGGTGTATGGAGGGCACAAGATTAATGGCCACAGTCTTCACTATTTTAACCCCTTCAGTACTGGGACACATTTTTACCTTGAGTTTTGTGTGCCATTAGACCATTTTATTGACATTAGCAAGGGTGTATGGAGGGAACAAGATTAATGGCCACAATCTTCACTATTCTAACCCCTTCAGTACTGGGACACATTTTTACTATGAGTTTTGTGTACCATTAGACCATTTTATTGACATTAGCAAGGGTGTATGGAGGGCACAAGATTAATGGCCACAGTCTTCACTATTTTAACCCCTTCAGTACTGGGACACATTTTTACCTTGAGTTTTGTGTACCATTAGACCATTTTATTGACATTAGCAAGGGTGTATGGAGGGCACAAGATTAATGGCCACAGTCTTCACCATTTTAACCCCTTCAGTACTGGGACACATTTTTACCTTGAGTTTTGTGTACCATTAGACCATTTTATTGACATTAGCAAGGGTGTATGGAGGGCACAAGATTAATGGCCACAGTCTTTACTATTTTAACCCCTTCAGTACTGGGACACATTTAGAAGAAGAAGAAGAAGAAGAAGAAGAAGAAGAAGAAGAGGAGGAGGAGGAGTACAAAAACTATAATAACTTCTTCCGAACCATTTCCCTCTCTCTCTCTCTTACCAGGTGGTGTGGCTGCGGCAGGGGAGCAGGGGGTCCATGGGTGGCAGGGGCAGCAGGGGGGGCGCAGCTGTCATCACTGTGGGAGTTGCTACTGTCTGAATCTGTCTCCCTCGACTCGTACATAGAAAAGGCACTGTCTCTCCCGCTGGTCTGTGGAGAGAGGGAGTGGTCAGTGGTGTGTGTGTGTGTTTATCTCTCTCTCTCTCTCTCTTAATTTTTACACTACTCTCTCTCTCTCTCTCTCACCTGGATCTTGAGAAGGTGCCTTGAAGAGGAGAGAGAAGCAGTCATAGGGTCCAAAACACACCTCCTCTTGTTCTCAGGGGTCAAGGAAGAGGAAGAGGAGGAGGAGGAGGAGGAGGAGGGTGGGGAGGAAGAAGAAGAAGGAGGATAACTCAAATCTAATGCTCTCTTTCCTCCTCCTCCTCCTCCTCCTCCTGTTGTTGTTGCTGCTGTTGTTGTTGTTGTTGTAGTTGTTGTTGTTGTATCGCTGGCCTCCTCACTAGTGCTGTCCCTGTAATAGTAGTAGTAGTAACATAACATAACATAAATAATATTAAAACAAAGGGCCACCAGGGGCCATCTAGGTTATCCTGTATCAGTCGCACAGCAACCTCGTCATCAGTACTTAAAGATACACTTACAAGTACACAATACATTATATACTAATTCTAAATATTTGGCCCATTAACAGGGCTAAGTCCTGCAGCGAATTCCTCTACAATCTGTGATCCCCATACATGGGGATTATGTCTTGTTTAACTATAGTAAATTTCTTATAAAAAACTATCATGCAGCACTATACATAATTATAAATCTAATAAATTTTAGTAGTAGTAGTAGTAGTAGTAGTAGTAGAAAAAGAAAAAGAACAACAACAACAAGAAGAGGAAGAGGAGGAAAAACAAGAAAAGAAGAAGAAGAAGAAGAAGAAGAGTAGTAGTAGTAGTAGTAGTAGTAGTAGTAGTAGTAGTAGTAGTAGTAGTAGTAGTAGTAGTAGTAGTAGTAGTAGTAGTAGTAACAATAATAATCTTACCTTGCCGAATAATTGATGGGAAGAGAAGGGGAGGTGATGGGGCCAGCACTGGGGGGAGGAGGAGAGGAGGAGGAGGAGGAGGAGGAAGAGGAGGAAGAGGAGGAGATAGGGGGTGAGATAGGAGAAACACACTGCCTCTTGCATAAGTCTTCTGCTTCCTGTAGGAGGAGGAGGAGGAGGAGGAGAAGAAAGAAAATGATTAGTTATTTGTAATGTATATATCATTTTTCATTACTCTCTCTCTCTCTCTCTCTCTCTCTCTCTCTCTCTCTCTCTCTCTCTCTCTCTCTCTCTCTATCACACTCTCTCTATCACACTCTCTCACTCACACTCTCTCTCTCTCTCTCTCTCTCTCTTATAAACTTTCTAATTTCAAAACAACTTTCCACTGATGTCCAGCCCTGCCACACACCACACCCTGGCAGTCCACCCCTGCCAGCCTCTTCACAGTGAGACTCCTCCCTGCCAAACAGCCCCTTCAACCCTGCCACACAGCACACCCTGGCTCACCACCCCTGCTAGCTCCTTCACAGTGACACCCCTCCCTGCCAAACAGCCCCTTCAACCCTGCCACACACCACACCCTGGCTCACCACCCCTGCTAGCTCCTGCACAGTGACACCCCTCCCTGCCAAACAGCCCCTTCAACCCTGCCACACAGCACACCCTGGCTCACCACCCCTGCTAGCTCCTTCACAGTGACACCCCTCCCTGCCAAACAGCCCCTTCAACCCTGCCACACACCACACCCTGGCTCACCATCCCTGCCAGCTCCTGCACAGTGACACCCCTCCCTGCCAAACAGTCCCCTCACTCTCACACTTACTCACACACCCTGCCACTCACCAGATAGCAAGTAGGGGCTCGCTTGGTACCCCTGCCACCAGCCTGGGCGCTATGCAGGGCTGCCACCACTGCCTGAACGCTGGTGGGGTCCCTGGCACACTCACTGCCTCCCACGCTGGTGTTGTGAGGGCTGGTGGCGGTGGTGGTGGTGCTCTCAAACACTGACACTACGGAGCGGATGTCTGGGATTCTAGAGATAAGGTTAAATTAGGTTAGGTTAGGTTAAGGTAGGTTTCAGTTAAGTTGGGGATTAAATTTGCTTGAGTACAAGATTAATGGCCACAGTCTTCACTATTTTAACCCCTTCAGTACTGGGACACATCTTTACCTTGAGTTTTGTGTACCATTAGTCCATTTTATTGACATTAGCAAGGGTGTATGGAGGGCACAAGATTAATGGCCACAGTCTTCACCATTTTAACCCTCCACATGAGTTGGTGAAGCTGTACAGAGTCACCAAATAGTCACCACAAGGAATAGGGAAACACGTCATGCTACTGAAGAGGTAAGGAACATTCTCTCTCTCTCTCTCTCTCTCTCTCTCTCTCTCTCTCTCTCCTCTCAACTTTCCCAGCCTCTCTCTTTCTCACACAAACATTCTCTCTCTCTCTCTCTCTCTCTCTCTCTCTCTCTCTCTCTCTCTTTCTTTCTCTCTCTCTCTCACCTTGGCGTGGCAGAGGACAGGAAATCCGAGGGAGGGTGGAAGGGAGCAGCTGCAGCCCTCCCCAGCGGCAGGAGGGGGGAGGCTGGGGTGCGATGGGGGGTGAGAACTGGCTTGGTTCGCCCCCCCAGCCTCACATTGGGAAGGAGACCCGTTCTAATGTAGCGGTCCTGGGCTGTGGTGGTGGTGGTGGTGGTGGTGGTAGTGGTGGAAGGAAAAATATTAATTATAAATAGAAAATATACATAGAGAAAGATTTACAATACTTCATCTCTCTCTCTCTCTCTCTCTCTCCGGGACAAAAAAATAATGAAACAATTTAACAAACAAAAAGATCAAAAAGAAAACAAAATTCTTTCAATCTCCTTTAAACAAACAGACAAATAAAGAAAATCAAAATGTCTGTTTGTCCGTCTGTGTAGAAAAATATAATAAATAAATAAAAATCAATGTGTGTGTGTGTGTGTGTGTGTGTGTGCCTTTTCTTCTTCTTCTTCTTCTTCTTCATCTTCTTCTTCTTCTTCTTCTTCTTCTTCTTCCTCCTCCTCTTATTCTTCTTATTATTGTTATTATTCCTGTTGTTCTCATGTGTGTGTGTGTGTGTGTGTGTGTGTGTGTGTGTGTGTGTGTGTGTGTGTGTGTGTGTGTGTGTGTGTGTCTTACCAGTAGGGTAGAGTCTTGGTGAGCGAGGCGGGTGGTGAGGGTGGGAGGGGCTGTGGTGCGGGTAGTGGTGCCCTCCTCTGGCCTCGCGCACCACTCGACTGGTGAAGCCGGGACTCACCACTTCTGCCACAAAGCTGAAATGGTAGTAGTAGTAGTAGTAGTAGTAGTAGTAGTAGTAGTAGTAGTAGTAGTAGTAGTAGTAGTAGTAGTAGTAGATTAAGACATCTAGACATACCACATTCTATCGGCTTATCTACACTTCAAAAGCAACAAATGTCTTTAATGTTCGAGTCAGAAATTTTATTGAACGCTTTATGCTACTAATGAGCCCAACACTAGCTAGAATCACCCTTTCCCACACTACCTGCCTGTTATCAACCCCTTCAGTACTGGACGTGTTTTTACCTTGAGTTTTGAGTGCGATTAGATGATTTTATTTACTTAAGCAAGGGTCTATGGAGGTCTGAAGATTAATGGCCATAGACTTCACTAATTTAATCACCACTTATGTTTCTGAAGCTGTAGAAAATCACTATATAGTAAGCAGAATGAATATGGAAATGCGTCACGGTGCTGAAAGGGTGTATGGAGGGCACAAGATTAATGGCCACAGTCTTCACCATTTTAACCCCTTCAGTACTGGGACACATTTTTACCTTGAGTTTTGTGTGCCATTAGACCATTTTATTGACATTAGCAAGGGTGTATGGAGGGCACAAGATTAATGGCCACAGTCTTCACTATTTTAACCCCTTCAGTACTGGGACACATTTTTACCTTGAGTTTTGTGTGCCATTAGACCATTTTATTGACATTAGCAAGGGTGTATGGAGGGCACAAGATTAATGGCCACAGTCTTCACTATTTTAACCCCTTCAGTACTGGGACACATTTTTACCTTGAGTTTTGTGTGCCATTAGACCATTTTATTGACATTAGCAAGGGTGTATGGAGGGCACAAGATTAATGGCCACAGTCTTCACTATTTTAACCCCTTCAGTACTGGGACACATTTTTACCTTGAGTTTTGTGTGCCATTAGACCATTTTATTGACATTAGCAAGGGTGTATGGAGGGCACAAGATTAATGGCCACAGTCTTCACTATTTTAACCCCTTCAGTACTGGGACACATTTTTACCTTGAGTTTTGTGTACCATTAGACCATTTTATTGACATTAGCAAGGGTGTATGGAGGGCACAAGATTAATGGCCACAGTCTTCACTATTTTAACCCCTTCAGTACTGGGACACATTTTACCTTGAGTTTTGTGTGCCATTAGACCATTTTATTGACATTAGCAAGGGTGTATGGAGGGCACAAGATTAATGGCCACAGTCTTCACTATTTTAACCCCTTCAGTATGAGTTTTGTGTACCATTAGACCATTTTATTGACATTAGCAAGGGTGTATGGAGGGCACAAGATTAATGGCCACAGTCTTCACTATTTTAACCCCTTCAGTACTGGGACACATTTTTACCTTGAGTTTTGTGTGCCATTAGACCATTTTATTGACATTAGCAAGGTGTATGGAGGGCACAAGATTAATGGCCACAGTCTTCACTATTTTAACCCCTTCAGTACTGGGACACATTTTTACCTTGAGTTTTGTGTGCCATTAGACCATTTTATTGACATTAGCAAGGGTGTATGGAGGGCACAAGATTAATGGCCACAGTCTTCACTATTTTAACCCCTTCAGTACTGGGACACATTTTACCTTGAGTTTTGTGTGCCATTAGACCATTTTATTGACATTAGCAAGGGTCTATGGAGGGCACAAGATTAATGGCCACAGTCTTCACTATTTTAACCCCTTCAGTACTGGGACACATTTTTACCTTGAGTTTTGTGTGCCATTAGACCATTTTATTGACATTAGCAAGGGTCTATGGAGGGCACAAGATTAATGGCCACAGTCTTCACTATTTTAATCCACACATGAGTTTCTGAAGCTGTAGAAAGTCACCAAATAGTCACCACAAGGAATAGGAAATCGTCCTGCTACTGAAGGGGTTAACTTAATCTAGCCCAAATCTAACCTTACTTAACCTAATTTAACCTAATCTAACCTTAACCTTAACCTAACCTAACCAAAGACACACAGACAGACAGACAGGCAAGCAGGCAGAAAGACAGATGGATGGACAGAGTAACTTAACCTAACCAAACTTAACAAAAGACAGACAGATGGACAGACAGACAGACAGGTAGAAAGGCCGAGAAAAACAGACAGATAGACAGACAGCCAGCCAGCCAGACAGACAGACAGACAGGTAGAAAGGCAGAGAGAAAAACAGACAGATAGACAGACAGACAGACAGACAGACAGACAGAAAGACAGACAGACAGACACCAAACTTAACCTAACCAAACCTAACCTGAGATCCGACCAAGGCATCATCTTGACCGGCGAGGCAGCGGCAGCAGGTGTAGGGGGTGTGGGGGCACTGTGGTGTGGTGTGGAGGGGTGTGGGGTGAGGGTGTGGCCCCATGGGGAGGTTGGGGTGTGTGGGGTGTTTGCTGCTAGAAGAGAATTTTCCTTGCTTGCCTCTCCTCCCCCTCCTCCATCTGTGCTGTTGTTGTTGTTCTTGCGCGGCGTAAACAGAGGCATCGTTCTTTGGTTGATCTGAAAGTAGTAGTAGTAGTAGTAGTAGTAGTAGTAGTAGTAGTAGTAGTAGTAGTAGTAGTAGTAGTACAGGTAACTCTTGATTTGCAGGATAGATGCGTTCCAAGAGGCATTGTGCATTTCAAAATTAACATCAAACTTGTAACTGTCCTAAGCCACACTAGATAACATGCGGGGTGCGGCGTGTGGGCCAAATCGTGTACAGGCAAACCCATCGCGCAAATTTGACTCATTGTAACACTTTTTTGGTCGTGTATTAAAAAAAAATACACATAAATCAAACACCTTTCCTTCTCAGTTTCTATACAAATTGGTGTATTTATTCATGAATATTCACCAAACGATTTCAACTTTTGTTCCACACCACTGCTGAAGCTAAAAATCAAGGTGTGGTTAATGCAGAAAGGTCACCCATCCGCCATCCTAAACGTGGCACATGACTGAGTGAGTGTGACCTTGCCAATGCCTCAATGACTTCACTCGCTAGTCTATAAAGAGAACACATCCTGATTTTTACCCCAATTTATTCATTTTCTTTTTATGTTGTGGCCTATAGCACCTGTAGGTAACTTGAAGAGTGTATGGGCAGCAGTGTTCAGCTTCCACCCATTAGTGGCGCAGGCAATTTTATTTCTAGTGGTGGGCATATCAGGGCCCATATCACTACCCAAGCTCATCTTTTGTGTAGCCACCTGGAGCCTGGGTATCCTGGTGACATGTAGCTAACTTTAAACCACTCCACAAATGGCAAAGCTTCAAGGCGGTGTTCTTAGGGTGTTTTATGGTGTTTGAGGGTGTTTTAAGGATGTTTTATGATGTTTCAATAGTGTTTTCTGGTGTTTTAAGTATCCTGGTGACATGCAGCTAACTTTAAACCACTCCACAAATGACAAAGTGTTTAAGGCAGTGTTTTAAGGATGTTTTAGAGTGTTTTAATGGTATTTTATGGTGTTTTAGGTATCCTGGTAACATGTAGCTAACTTTAAACCACTCCACAAATGGCAAAGCTTCAAGGCAGTGTTTTAATGGTGTTTTAAGGCCCTATCACACTGGCCTATGATACGCGGAACCAGGAACATCCGCTCTAGATAGCTGGAACTTGCCCGGGATTAGCGGAACCAAGTTGGGATGGCTTCATCCATCCCGGTTCTCCGTATGCTATCCCAATGGAAAAGTAAACATGATATATGTAATAAAAACCTTTCATTTGAACTAAAAAGAATGTGACTAAATTTTTCATATTGGAATATTAAACAATATTTCATCAATTTAGAAAGGTAAAGTATATATATATCATGTCGATAGTTTGGGCTCATGGCAACCACCTCTGACTGTAAAGTTGCCATCGCGCACGTCTCAGCTTTTCTCTAGTTTTTTTTTTACTTACTTTTCTTCAACAAGAGGAAGTGCAAATGCAGTTCCAGGACAAAGCACAGGCTGAGGTATAAGCAGCATGGTTTTGTTCTGGTTTATTTTGATTAGGCTTTGTCTTGGTTGGTGGGCCGTTTGCCTAGCATAACAAGAACACGAGCAGTTTGTGTGAGATAGTGTTCCTGGTTTCGTACCAAGAACCATGACCCACGTTCCGCATATCATAGGCCAGTGTGATAGCCCCTTTAGGGTGTTTTAATGGTATTTTATGGTTTTTTAGGTATCCTGGTGACGTGTAGCTAACTGTAAACCACTCCACAAATGACAAAGGCTGTACGTGATGGGGATTCCAACCAACACTGGAGAATGCTACAATGGAGAGACTGGTTGCACAATTTTCACCTTGATTTGGTGGCATAGTGTGAGGAAAAGAGATGGACAGCACTGGCTACTTCACCATTAACAGTATTTCATCCACATCATGGTTTCTGTTAACCTAATTGGCAACTGATGATGATGATTATTATTATGGCAAGAATGGCTGCATTGACACACAACGCTGTCAGTAAGCCAACACCTGTACAGAAAAGCCCTCTCTGTCATGCAGCCACTAATGTGTGTGTGTGTCTGTGTGTGTGTGTGTGTGTGTGTGTGTGTGTGTGTGTGTGTGTGTGTGTGTGTGTGTGTGTGTGTGTGTGTGTGTGTGTGTGTGTTTCCCTAGTTGTAGTTTTCCATGGCCTGGGCTTTACGCTGGTGTGGCCCCGTCTCCATATCTACACTTATCCAATTTTTCTTTGAACTCTGCACACTCGTTGGTGACACCACTTCCTCACTCAAACTGTTCCACGTCTCAACACATCTCTGCGGGAAACTATATTTTTTAACATCTCTCAGACATCTTCCCTTCCTCAGCTTTTTACTATGCAATCTTGTGCTTCTAGTGTCATATTCTTCTCTCAGAATCAGTTTCTCATCATCCAATTGGTCCATTCCGTTGATCAATTTATAAACTTGTAAGTTTATAACTAGGAAAGAGTAAGAGAAGACCAGTATGGAACTATTTGATGGGAAAGGAACAAATAATGAAAACTAAAGAGGAAAAAGATCTTGGAGTGATCATACAAGAAATCTGAGCCCTGATAAACACATAAGCAAGATATTTGGACTATCGTATAAGATGTTGACTAATATAAGAGTGGCATTTCATTACATGGATAAAGATATGATGAAAAGATTCATCACAAGCAAGATACACCCAAGGCTGGAATATGCAGCAGTGGTGTGGTCTGACACCTCTAAAAAGGATATAAGAAAATTGGAAAGGATACAGAAGATTGCTACAAACATGGTGCCAGAATTAAAGGACCTCACATATGAAGAACGACTGAAGGAAATGGGACTAAAGGACCTCACATATGAAGAACAACTAAAGGAAATGGGACTGCCAACCTTACAAGATGGAAGAGAACGAGGGGACCTAATAACAATGTATAAGATAGTAAATGATATTGAAAAGATAGACAAGGAAGACCTGGTGCTGGTGACACAACAAGATGGAAGGACAAGAGGACATGGAAAGAAGATCAGGATGAGGCAGTGTGTCAAGGATGTTGCAAAATACAGTTTTCCACACAGAACGCTGGAAAAATGGAATGCACTGGATAATGGAATTGTTGCACCACAATGTGTCCAGAACCTTAAACAAAACTAGATAAATGGAGATATGGAGACAGGACACTATGAGCCCCACTCCAACCCTGTACAAAATAATTAGGTAAACACACACACACACACCGCGTAGTGTAGTGGTTAGCACGCTCGACTCACATCAAGAGGGCCGGGTTCGAGTCCCGGTAAGCGGCTAGGCAAATGGGCAAGCCTTTTAATGTGTGGCCCCTGTTCACCTAGCAGTAAAATATGTAACTGGAGGGGTTGTGGCCTCGCTGTCCCGGTGTGTGGAGTGTGTTGTGGTCTCAGTCCTACCCGAAGATCGGTCTATGAGCTCTGTGCTCGCTTCGTAATGGGGAAGACTGGCTGGGTGACCAGCAGACCACCGAGGTGAATTACACACACGGCGTAGTGTAGTAGTTAGCACACTCGGCTCATAATCACGAGCCTCGCTGTCCCGGTGTGTGGAGTGTGTTGTGGTGTGTTAATGTGTAGGGTGTGTTGAGGCAGCAGTAAATAGGATAATACGAAAGGTTGGTTGGGTGACCAGCGGGCAACCGATGTGAATTACACACACACACACACACACACACACACACACCGATTCAAACAGCCTTGCCTCTCTTCATCTCCATATTTCTCGCCTCTCACCTTCTCCCGTAACCTCCCGCAGCGCGTATCTGACCCCCGTGACCTCCAGACAGCCTGGGCTCAGTGCCACCACCCTCGCCACGCAATTAACGGAGAAAATGGCAACAAAACTCAGCAACGGCTACACACTTGCTCCCAACTCACGTTGGTGCCGTCAACAACTTCGGTTCGGCTTCTATTTTGTCGACATTAAAATCATTCTCTTCTATTTGGTGTCTTTTATGTCAATTGTTATTTTTATACACATATTACTATTATTCTATGGTGATTTTATATTTCTTTGTCCTCTGTGTTAAACTTAAGGCTTGAATTTTTCTATCAACTATTTCATTATCGGCTCACATTTACCTTAGTAGATATTAACATAACATAACATATAACATAAATAATATTAAAACAAAGGGCCACCAGGGGCCATCTAGGTTATCCTGTATCAGTCACACAGCGACCTCGTCATCAGTACTTAAAGATACACTTACAAGTACACAATACATTATATACTAATTCTAAATATTTGGCCCATTAACAGGGCTAAGTCCTGCAGCGAATTCCTCTACAATCTGTGATCCCTATACATATTCAAATTATTATCCAAATAATTCATTTTTGGCCTATTCAGTTCCATATTTTGATTAATATGTATATAATTACGCTGTAAAGTAATTCGGTTGATTTATTTTGATGCAATTTTGGCCCGGTTCATCAGCCTTATCATGTCCCTGTGCCACCCAGGACTGCCCCTTACTATGCTGCTGTGGTAGGGGCTGAGGATGCAGCCCCCGCGTCGCAGGCTGGCGTGCCTGCGACCCTCCAGGACGTGGTGCAGCTCCTGCTGGGACGAGGTCAGAGACTTGCGTGTGAGGGTCACTGCCTTGGAGCGACAGCGGGACGCAGCGAGCCCTCCGCCCCTGTCCAGCCAGCGCCCCAACCTGCCCACAAGAACCAACTCCAGAGTGTGCCGGCCAGCCCCCGGCCCCAACCAGTGTCTGCTACTGTCCAGTGTCCAGCCTGCCCCACATAATAAGCTCCAGAGTGCGCCAGCCAGCCCGCGGTCCCAGCCAGTGTCTGTCCCGGTACATCCTTCGCCCCAGTCTGTCCCTGATAGCCAGCCCCAGGGTGTGCCGGCTAGTTCTCGGTCCCAGTACAGCCACCGCTCCCGCCGGCCACGGCCCAGCCCCTATCTGTGCCGGAACCAGCGTTGGCAGATCTACCGATAAGTCGGTAGATCTACTGAATTTCTGATGGATCTACCGATCTACCGACAGATTTCGAAAATATGGTCAAATCTACTGATTTTTCGAACAAACCTCCCGAGAAATCCACGACATTTACAGAGAGAGAGAGAGAGAGAGAGAGAGAGAGAGGTGGGTTGTGGAGTACGTGTCTCTTTCATGTATCAAATCTCAGCTGACGGACAACAAACCGATAGTACTGTAACTGATGTCGCTGATTCGGGCGGTATAGTCTTGACTCTTACTACACTACACACACGCACCTGTAAGTCTTCAGAGAATATATTTATGCTGTTTAAAAGTTTAATTTTGTGTTGATTTGAAATAGAGCCTAAAATATTAGCGGGCTGCGTTTGTGAAGTGATGTGGGTGTATGGAGTGTGCTAATTTTCGAGTGTAGCTATAGTACTGCTACCGTTTATATTTGAACATATTGTTACTTGTTGTATGTGTAGGGTACTTTAGTTGACAGATTGGATTATCTTTTGTAGGTATTGATTCTCTAAACTCAACCTATCTACGGTTTTGTATTAGCTGGTTGTGGATAGTTGATAGGATGGAACATTGATTTGTTCGGAGGATGGGAGAAAAGGAACTCTGGGCTCTTGCAGTCTCCTCATTTCTTATGTTCGTATGTTCTTTTGTTCATTTTCTTTAAGCATTTAGATCAAAGTGTTCCAATTTTTGTGTTTTTCTTTTTTATTTGAGTACCGGAAGATATGAAAAGTATAATTTGTCTGCGGAATTCCCAGCAGGATCTTATTCTTTAATAATAAACCTTTCAAAAAAAAAAAAAAAAAAATCGTGTTTGTTGCCAAAAAATATATGAGATAAAACACATTATTTAAATTGCTCATGTTTGCATTGCACGTGTATTTAATAGTATTTACCTTTGGCAGATAAAAAAAAAAGACGTGCAATATATATATATATATATATATATATATATATATATATATATATATATATATATATATATATATATATATATATATAATCTACCGAAAAAAGTTTCCAATCTACTGATTTTTTAAAGTAAAATCTACTGAGAATTCATCAATCCTATCTGGCAACACTGGCCGGAACGCACGCCTCCGCGGTCTGGGTCCCCCTCTGTCGAGGCGGACCTGGTATTGGATGACATGGACACGGATGAGAAGTGGGTACCCACGGCTGCTCGGACACTGGACCGGCTGCAGGCCGAGCTCGCCGCTGTGACCGAGGGGCTCGCTTTGGTGCACCCAGGTCCAGCAGGTATCGCTGTCCCAGGTTGGCGGTGCGGGACGTGCTTCACCTTTGCCTCCTGACGCACTCTTAAACCCTTTTTGTCCCATGTTTAGGGGGTAGTCAGCATAACCCAACCTCCTCCCTTGTTGTATACACTTATACAACAATAACGTTATCAATCAATCAATCATGATTTTTTTAAACTGTCATTCTTCTTATTATTGTTATTACATTATTATTATTATCATTATTATTATTTTAGCCCAAAGTGCAATAAGTGTATACTTTATTAACTTGTAGTATATTCATGTTAGAAGCGGAACAATTCATTATTTCTATGTATTTGTTTGTGGTCCATTTTAAGGTACGCCTGACACCACATTGTCACAAGCACTCGTTACTACAATACTTGCAATGACTCTAACCAACAGTAATTCTCTCTCTCTCTCTCTCTCTCTCTCTCTCTCTCTCTCTCTCTCTCTCTCTCTCTCTCTCTCTCTTGTAAAACCAATAAATGAGTAAAGCCACGTACGCTTTCGCGGTCAACTTGTGTTGACTTGAAGTGGAGTTAAAGCGGCGTGTTTGCGGTCAAGTTGTCTTGAGAAGACAATATTGCTACGTCAAAGTTGCCGCCGTCTTGCTCAAAAGCGTTTTCGCGCGCAAGTTAACTTAATTTATTTCAGTGTGAGTTGATCTTGCTTCCAGCTCATAAGGCGCTTCAAACCTTTATTGAGATGACGTCACAAACTCGCCATGACGTCACAGACACACGTACAAGTTGTGCTGTGCCTTTGGCCTTTGCACCACATGAAAAGCATCCCACTTGCCATGACGCCCTTTAAATACTGAGGTGACGAGACGGTCGCCAAAGCACCAGCCATTCCAATATTTTGCTTCATCAGCTTTATTTAGCTGCCATGAATCAATGTCTTTCTTTAACTAGTACTGAAAGCCTTGGAACAATCCCACTATATCTTTGATTCCGATATGGACATTAGTGTCAATAAAACTTAAGCCGCCTTTTCGCAGTCAAGTCGTTCTAACTTCAAGACGTGGACTTCAGATTGGCGTGCTCACCTAAACACTCCATCTTGCTCTATAGGTTGCAGGACTCTTCTCATATTCTAAAATACTATTAATACAGTATTAATAACCATATGGGAAACTAAATTAAAACACACGAGATTGTTCCAAGGCCTTCAATTTTCGTTAATTACAAACATTCATTCATGGCAGCTAATTAAACCATACGCAGCAAAATATTAGAATGGCAGACGCTTTGGCGCAGACAGGTGCCACACCGTCTCGTTACCACACTATTTAGATTTTAGAGGGTGTCTTGGGCAAGTGGGATATTGCCCATGACACCGGTAAGGCAGTCTACTTTCATTGATGTGAAAATATTATACCTTTTTAATGCCTAAAGCCACTGACACACAACTTGTATGTGTGACATCATGACTTGACATGTGATGTCATAGCAGTAGAGATCTCAAATGACTTGAGCTGGAGGCAAGATCAACTCCTCTTGAAATTAAGTTAATTTGAGCACAAACTTTTTTTTTTTATCAAAACGGCAGCAAGTTGTGACGTAGCTATGACGTCAACTCAAGAGGTGACCACAAAAACGCAGCTTTAACAGCCTCTGACCCAATTTAGTACTTTCTACTAAGAATAACCTGCATTTTTAGCTCTGGCAGTATCCAAAGAACTCATATTCCACTCTTTATTATATAACTATTTACTGTGGAACTGTTTCTTTAATGAGAGGCATTTCGCTGCGGATCCATTCTTAAAGGTACGTTTTGCATGCAGCGATCGTTGCGATGATCACCCAGCGATCATCGCGGACCACTAATTACATGTATTCCTATGGGGCTGTTTTGCAACGAGCGATCATCGCTGGCTCCAATTAGTCGCGCGGCTAGGGGGTGAATATAATCGCAGTCGCTAGCGATTATTTGTGGAGGGTGCGTGTCATCATGGCTCCCAGTTTTTCTCCTGAAGATGATGAAAAACTAGTGGAGGAAACTGCAAAACATCCCTCACTGTGGCAACTTTCACATGCCAAATATAAGGACCAAAGAGTAAAGGACAACATCTGGGCAGAAGTTGCAGAGAAAGTTGGAAAACCAGGTGAGTTTGATGCATACAAAACGTAGCCTACTTTTTTTCCCCTTTGATATACAAACTTGGGGTCTTCACGCAGGTGGTTTACAATCAATTTCTTATATATTCCCTCTTCACTCCTCAATTTAAACATAACATGTGTCTTAGCCCTTTTCCTTCCATACATTTCGAATATTAGTTCTTCGTCTTCAATCTCTGCAGCTAAAAGATATTTAATCACAAGCCTTCTATTTTTACTCAAAGTCATTTTCACTCACGCCACGTGATGCCCTCTCCTCAATAGTCGCACAAACACTGACGATATCGCTGCATGCTAAATGGTCTACCAGTGATGATCGCTGCATGCAAAACGTACCTTTACCATTGCAATGACAATGGCAACAAGTAAAGCTTCAAGTCATCTGCAAAGAACAGACAACTAATTGACATTTGTTAGTGTGAATCAGATGGAGGAAGGCACTCAAATAACCAAGGACCCAGCAGGACAGACTGTACCCTGGGGTACACCACTGAAGAGTACTAGTAGGTACAAGTAGTACTGACTTACACTACACTACACTTACTAGTAGAGCCAGCAACTGAATGACTCAATGTTCTGTCATGCACAAAGTGAGTCAGTCTACTCATCCAGTTCAGTTTAGGACAAGTAACACAGAGCAGTTTGTTAAGCTTGTCAAGTAACATTGGATGGCAAACAGTACCATGTAGTGCTTTAGCTGAGTCAAACCAGATTACTACTATGTCTGTCCACTGTTGTTAATCCAGCGTCAGGCCAACACCGATAGTAACACCAGACACAGCCAACTCACACAGACCATCTCTCAAAAAGGAAAACAACTTGCCACCATGTTACACACACACATTTATTGAAAGGCACACCTGCGCCGCCAACAAAAAAAACTGCTGCTCTTACAGCACACACAGACACAGCTGCCACCACACAACACACCACCTCAAAAGTGGACCTTCACATGTCTGGCAATATCAGCCTTTGTCTTGAAACACTTGCCACAGTCATCACACTTGAACTCCCTTAACCCAGTGTGTCTGAAAGTGTGTTGATTAAGACGAGAACTGGTAGGAAACCTTTTGCCACACTCATCACACTCATAATTCCTAACACCACTGTGTATCAGGCTGTGTGTGGTGAGACCAAACTTTGTGGTAAATTTCTTCCCACACTCACCACACTCATAATTCCTAACACCACTGTGTGTCAGGCTGTGTACGGTGAGACCAGACTTGTAGGTAAATTTCTTCCACACTCACCACACTTGTAATTCCTAACACCACTGTGTATCAGGCTGTGTGTGGTGACATAAGATTTTCGGGAAAATTTCTTCCACACTCACCACACTCATAATTCCTAACACCACTGTGTGTCAGGCTGTGTGAGGTGAGGGAAGCCTTGTGGGTAAATTTCTTTCCACACTCACCACACTTGTAATTCCTAACACCACTGTGTATCAGGCTATGTGTGGTGACATCAGATTTTCGGTAAAATTTCTTCCCACACTCACCACACTCATAATTCCTAACACCACTGTGTGTCAAGCTGTGCTTGGTGAGGGTAGACTTATCAGTAAATTTCCTCCGACAGTCACCACACTCATAATTCTTAACACCACCGTGTGTCAGGCTGTGTGTGGTGAGCTGAGAACTTCTGGCAAATTTCTTCCCACATTCACCACACTCATAATTCCTAACACCACTGTGTGTCAGGCTGTGTAGGGTGAGAGAACACTTTTGGGTAAATTTCTTCCCACACTCACCACACTCATAATTCCTAACACCACTGTGTATCAGAATGTGTTTTTTGAGAGAACCCTTTTGGGTAAATTTCTTACAACACTCACCACACTCATAATTCCTAACACCACTGTGTGTCATACTGTGTACGGCGAGATAAGACTTACGGGTAAATTTCTTCCCACAGTCACCACACTCATAATTCCTAACACCACTGTGTGTCAGGATGTGTCTCTTGAGGTCAGACTTTTGGGTAAATTTCTTTCCACAGTCACCACACTCATAATTCCTAACACCACTGTGAGTCAGGCTGTGTGTGGTGAGGTGAGACTTTCTGCTGAATTTCTTTCCACAGTCACCACACTCATAATTCCTAACACCACTGTGTGTCAGGCTATGTGTGGTGAGGTAAGACTTATGGGTAAATTTCTTTCCACAGTCACCACACTCATAATTCCTAACACCACTGTGTGTCAGGCTGTGTGTGGTGAGGGAAGACTTATGGGTAAATTTCTTCCCACAGTCACCACACTCATAATTCCTAACACCACTGTGTGCTAGGGTGTGTGTGGTGAGGCCTTGTTTGGTGGTAAAAGTTTTGTCACACTGCTGGCACTCAAACCTGCTCTGTCCTGTGTGGCCAGAGCTGCCTGTCTCCTGGTGATCCTTGCCACCACGCCTGTGCCTCCCCACACCTGAGGCTGACTGCTGCTGCTGCTGCTGCTGGCACTGGCCACCCATGCCGCTGCCCGGCCTCACACCCTCCATTCCTGCACCACTGTCACCAGCACACGCCACGGCCAGTCCTGCAGGGAGCCTCGGGGAGGACAGACAGCCAGGCAGCCGTCGGTGGGTGGCAGGCAGGGGCGGCGGCGGCAGCGGCGGCGGCAGACTGGACGCTGGCTGGGCTGGGCTGGTCTGTGGAGCAGGGAAGAGTGGTGTGGCCATCACAAACTGTACACACGTCTCACAAACACTGAAACACTGGGCAGGTGTGAAGCCCAATATTTCCAGTGACTGGCTTGTGACCACCGACACACCGACTCACCAGGGCCAGCGCCTGTTCATATGGAACTACAATATTCAAATGAAGAAATGTTCTCAAAATCACGACTTAAACATGTTCCTTGCCTTTCTTCATCTCCATATTTCTCGCCTCTTACCTTCTCTTTTGACCTCCCGCGGCGCCTATCTGACCCCTGTGACCTCCAGACAGCCTGGGCTCAGTGCCACCACCCTCGCCTCGGAATTACCGCAGAAAATGACAACAAAACTCAGCGAAGTGTCAGCAGACCTACTACCGTCAGCCTTGAGCTTGAGCTTGAGTTGGGAGTCACCCAGCACTTGCAATTGCTGTCGGTGTAACCTTTGGATCGGCGTTCTCCCATACACACTGAAAATGGAAGAGCGGGGCAGGAAGTTTGAAGCATTAAAGCTTTCCCTCCCTCCCCCCTCCCTCATCATTCATCACATTCACACCTGTTCCCCATCCCCATCCCTGTCCCTGAGGGGACCCTGCTTTCAATCAAGCCTGTCGCTTGTCAATACTTCGCTTCGGTTCGGCTCCCATTTTGTCCACATTCAAGTAATTGTCTTATAATTGCTGCTTTTATGTACTATTTTTTCTTTAAGCAATTACCATTTTTTATGTTAACTTTATATGGCTTTGTGTTGTATGTCAAAATTAAGTAGTTCCTTGAGCCTCCCAGTGCCAGTGGTACAGTAGCCATTTACAGTGGTGCCGCCTTCCCAAGTTCCCATCAGTCATTTGCAGCCTTCCCAAGTTCCCATGAAGCCATAAGCCGTTGGGACATTGTGCAATAAATGTGGTAGGTTGGCGGCGGCCCAGGTTGTGAAACAGTGTGCATCTAATTCAGTGTTTCCCTCCTGCTGGGTGCACTGTACAGTGTACACTGTAGTACAGAGGCTCATGTCTTGATCCCTTCTTCTAACTATAGACAAGGGACCTTTTCCAAATAGAGGCCAAAAAGCCAGTACTGTAGCACTTGTGAAAGGTGCTAAAGAAAGAATAAGCTACCTCAGAACTGCATCATTTAAACCAATGTGGATGAATACCATCTGGCCCAGAGATCAAGCCACATAGAGTAACAAACTCATTATCAACAAGGATTATTTCCACATCTCCAATATTACCATCATATAGCGTCAGTGTGTGTGTGTGTGTGTGTGTGTTCTTCATACGGTGGACTAACTTTACATTGTTATCAGGTCTCCTCTTTCCCGTCTGTCCTTCAAAGTTGGTAGTTCCATTTGCTTCAGTCTTTCTTGGTAGGGAAGATTTTTGGCACCTTCTTTGTAGCGGTCCTTTGGATTGTCTCTAGTTTCTTTATCTCCTTCAGCCTGCCTGGTGAATACTCCACTGCTGCAGATTCTAACCTAGAGTTTATCACTATCTTATCCCTGTAATTGAACGCCAGCCTGATGTTAGTTAGTGTGCTGTATGTTGCAGCAAATAGTCCACTGTTGTGTCTTTCTGGAGTCAGGCTGTCTTGTATAATCACTCCCACCTCTCTCTCTTCACTCCTTTTTCATTATAATCTTTCTCCCACTTTGTATTCACACATAGGTCTTCTATTACTTTGAACCATTTCCATTACATGGCATTCCTGGTATTAAATTCTAATTTCCACTCTTGGCTCTTGTCAATATCTTTCTGCAATTCCATACAGTCCCCAATATTCCTTAATGCTCTCAAAGATTGGGTCATCCACACACAGATTTATGTAGCAACTCAAACCCTCTTGTATATCATTGACACAGACTTGGAACCTAATTGGTGCCAGCACTGAACCCTGCAGTGTGCTACTATTAACTGTACTGCAGCTTGATGGGGTGTCTCTTATCATTGTCCTCATTCTCCTATCTGTTTAGTCTGTCATCCATTTCAAGATATTTCCCTTTGTTCCTCCCATGTGTTGTATTTTCCACAGGAGCCTTCTGGGTGGTACTCTGTGGAAAGCTTTCTCACTATGTAGACACGCCATGTCAGCCCATCCATCTCTCCCTCGTGCTTGTGTGTGTGTGTGTGTGTGTGTGTGTGTGTGTGTGTGTGTGTGTGTGTGTGTGTGTGTGTGTGTATTTACCCAGCTGTATTGTACAGGGATGGAGTGGGGCTCTAGTGTCCTGTCTCCATGTTTCCATTTATTCAATCTTTCTTTAAAGTTCTGCACATTATGTGGTGTAACAACTTCATCACTCAATGCATGTGTGTGTGTGTGGCGGGGGAGTGTGGCGTATGTGGAGATAGCTCCCCGGGACGAATGAACCTCAGCTTCTTTATACTGTGGAGTTTATTACTGGGACACGTTAGAAACTTGGTGAATAATTAAAAGAAAAGATAAAATGTTGGTTAATATCAAGAAGGGTGTGTGTCCCTGCAGCTGTTGTTGTGATGGCAGCCATCCTGATCCTGATCCTGCTGCCGGCCACCAAAAAGTGTGGTGCAGCTAGGGTTTAGTTAGGCTAGGATGTCATCTAGTAACAAGATCAAGGTCAACAAAATGGCAACCACCACAGCAAGACCTAGAGTGTGTGTGTTGTGCACCGTGCAACAAAACAGTTATGCCAGTGGTAGCAAAATGTGCAAATGACATTTTGACGTGTGTCTGGCCCTGCACAGGGTGATGGAGGCAGTGATTACTGGTTACTGTTACTGGTTACACAGGTGCAGTGGCAGTTTACTATGGAGACGTGTAGGAGTGAATAGCTACCGTACGCTGTGCGGTGCAGCCTGTGCTGTGCTGTGCTACATTAGAGTCACTTAGAGCGGTCAGGGCTGGTGCAGAGTTTGTGCTGCAGTGTTTGTGAGACATGTGTACAGTTTGTGATGTCCACACCACTCTTCCCTACTCCACAGACCAGCCCAGGCCAGCCGGCGTCCAGTCTGCCGCCGCCGCCGCCGCCCCTGCCTGTCACCCACCGACGGCTGCCTGGCTGTCTGTCCTCCCCGAGGCTCCCTGCAGGACTGGCCGTGGCGTGTGCTGGTGACAGTGGTGCAGGAATGGAGGGTGTGAGGCCGGGCAGCGGCATGGGTGGCCAGTTCCAGCAGCAGCAGCAGCAGTCAGCCTCAGGTGTGGGGAGGCACAGGCGTGGTGGCAAGGATCACCAGGAGACAGGCAGCTCTGGCCACACAGGACAGAGCAGGTTTGAGTGCCAGCAGTGTGACAAAACTTTTACCACCAAACAAGGCCTTGCCAGACACACCCTAGCACACAGTGGTGTTAGGAATTATGAGTGTGGTGACTGTGGGAAGAAATTTGGCAGAAAGTCTCACCTCACCGCACACAGCCTGATACACAGTGCTGTTAGAAATTATGAGTGTGGTGACTGTGGGAAGAAATTTACTCACAAGTCGTCTCTCACCACACACAGCCTGACACACAGTGGTGTTAGGAATTATGAGTGTGGTGAATGTGCAAAAAAATTTACCCAAAAGTCTACCCTCAACAGACACAGCCTGACACACAGTGGTGTTAGGAATTATGAGTGTGGTGAGTGTGGAAAGAAATTTGACAGAAAGTCTACCCTCACTATACACATCCTTTTACACAGTGGTGTTAGGAATTATGAGTGTGGTGAATGTGGGAAGAAATTTATTCTAAAGACTCACCTCACTGCACACAGCCTGATACACAGTGGTGATAGGAATTATGTGTGTGGTGAGTGTGGGAAGAAATTTTCCCGGAAAACTGATCTCACCTTACATAGCCTGACACACAGTGGTGTTAGGAATTATGAGTGTGGTGAATGTGGGAAGAAATTTACCCAAAAGTCTCACCTCACCTCACACAGGCTGACACACAGTGGTGTTAGGAATTATGAGTGTGGTGAATGTGGGAAGAAATTTACCCATAAGTCTGGTCTCAGCTCACACAGCCTGACACACAGTGGTGTTAGGAATTATGAGTGTGATGAGTGTGGCAAAAGGTTTCTTAGCCTTGGTCGTCTTAATAAACACACCCTCAGACACACTGGGTTGAGGGAGTTCAAGTGTGATGACTGTGGCAAGTGTTTCAAGACAAAGAGTGATATTGCCAGACATGTGAAGGTCCACTTTTGAGGTGGTGTGTTGTGTGGGTGGGTGGGGCACAGCCAGGCCTGTGGTGGCAGCTGTGTCTGTGTGTGCTGTGAGAGCAGCAGTTGTTCTGTGTGAGGGAGTGACGGCCACAGCAGTTTTTTTTGTTGGCGGCGCAGGTGTGCCTTTCAATAAATGTGTGTGTGTAACATGGTGGCAAGTTGTTTTCCTTTTTGAGAGATGGTCTGTGTGAGTTGGCTGTGTCTGGTGTCACTATCGGTGTTGGCCTGACGCTGGATTAACAACAGTGGACAGACATAGTAGTAATCTGGTTTGACTCAGCTAAAGCACTACATGGTACTGTTTGCCATCCAATGTTACTTGACAAGCTTAACAAACTGCTCTGTGTTACTTGTCCTAAACTGAACTGGATGAGTAGACTGACTCACTTTGTGCATGACAGAACATTGAGTCATTCAGTTGCTGGCTCTACTAGTAAGTGTAGTGTAGTGTAAGTCAGTACTACTTGTACGTACTAGTACTCTTCAGTGGTGTACCCCAGGGTACAGTCTGTCCTGCTGGGTCCTTGGTTAGCCATCACACACAAGTTGGATGTCCCTCAGTTGGTCCTCTTGGCAACATTGATAACCTGATCCTGGTTTGCAATCACAAAGATATGGCTCCCATCCTTGGTGCATCCTTTGCCTCAGTTTACACCACACCATCTGGACTTCCACAGTTTCCACATCAGATTCATGATGGATCCCTTCACCAAATCCATTTTACAGTCAGTCACATTTTACAAACACTGAACAACATGGATATGTCTTCTGGAATGGGGCAGGGCTTTCTACAGCCACCAACACTAAAAAAAACTGTGCCAAGAAATTGTACGAGATCTTTTCACTGTCTATTACCACCAGTCAAATTCCTGTTATTTGGAAGAAATCTACTAAAGCTAGTTCCAATATTTAAAAAGACAAAAGAAGTGATTCCCCACATTCCAGAGCAGTGAGTGTTCCATCAGTGTGTTCCAAACTGTGGCAAGGCTCATTGTGGTGCAATTCTAGGAGATCCCCCCACATTCCAGAGCAGTGAGTGTTCCATCAGTGTTCCAAACTGTGGCAAGGCTCATTGTGGTGCAATTCTAGGAGTACTTGCAAACATTCTGTAGCTACTGAACAACAACCAGTTTGGTTTTCAGCGTGGCAATTCTGTGGAGGATTGACTTTTGCTAACCTGTGATGGAGTGACTAACAGGATAGACAAACGATGTATGGTTGATCTAATACTCTGATTTTTGTAAGGCTTTTGACACTTGAAACACCAGATTGTTGTCACTAAAGTGTACAGTGTAGGCATTGATGGTGTTGTTGTCTCTGGGATGAGGGCTTTTCTCTCTCGCAGATCAATGGAGGTACTTGTGGGTGGCCAGGACAGTTCTTCATTTCCAGTAGTTCTACTTAGAATAACCTGCATTTTTAGCTCTGGCAGTATCCACAGAACTCATTCCACTCTTTATTATAAAACACAGTTTTATAAACTGGCCAGCGATGTTTTGAAACTAGCCTATTACAATAGGCTAATTTCAATTATTCCCACCAATCCAGACAGATTCTACACTCACTAATTTGGTGAAAAAAAAAATTGAACTTTCTAGATGACTCCAGAACCTTCAAAACTATTCTTTCCAAATGTTTCACTTCTATGCAAAGCTACGTGGCTTACAATCGCCTCTGTGTATTTTCAATAGGTGTGTTCACACCCGCTGGGAAGCTACGCGCGCTACGCCAGCTACATCACACACATAGCTTGACCAGTCGCCGACCCGGTGATTTTTTCAAAGCACAGCTCAGTTAGCGAACGCTAAGTGGAATGTTTTGATTCTAGTGGAAGTTTGACAAGTTGCAAGGAATTTCATTAGTGTTTTCTTGATTCTAGAGTTTTCAGAGGTGCAGTAAAGATCATTAGTGTTTGGAAGGATTTAAATTTTTTTTTTTTTTTGTAGTTCAAGTGAAAGTTGGAGTTTTCTACCGTGTGTTTATGAATCGAGTGGAATTGTTAACAAGTTGCATGGTTTGTAAAGTTGACTTCTTGATTTTAGTGAAAGTTGAACAAGTTGCTGGGATGTTAAGGTTTTTTTTTTTTTTTTTTTTTTTTTTTTTTTTTTTCTTCTAGTGGAAGTTTAATAAGTTACTGGGATTTTATATTATCCTTGTCTGAAAACAAAGCTCGGCGGCATCGCTTCCAATATGAATACTCACGTAGCAAGCATAGCGGGCGTCCGTCCGCCGCATAGGGTGCATCGCATAGCATCGCATTCGGTGTGTACCTACCTTTCTCCACACACTGAGTAGGCTGCAGGAAGGATTATGGTATTGGAAATACTTGACCTAAGTACTGAGTTTACATAATATAAAAGGCTGAATGAAATGGTACTTAAGCTAACATCATAATGTAATGACTCAACTTACAAATCCAGGTTGCTATCTGTCAAGTGTCCAAGCTCACTTGAGGTTGGATGCTGCCTTACAATACAACATTCATCTTGGAAGATCAACTAGTATTTTTCAGGGTATTTTTTAGGAAAAAAAGTGCGTCTTGTAAGCCGTAAAATACGGTAAGTTCAAGAGGGGTGTTGAGGAGCCTCTTTTGCCCTACAAGGAGACTTTATGCCATATGGAAGCATGTGCCAGTCAGAGGCCCATCACTTCATATTTCAAGCCCTCTCCAACCAGCAAATAAACTAAAGGTACTAGTAATATAATTAAATAAAATGTGTGCTTGGTACTTCATGGTTGTTTTTTTTCAGCCTTTTTTGGTAGGAAAAAAAAAAAAAAAAAAAAATGGATCTGGCATAACCCCCATTTTCCCACTGGGCCTATTATTCGCTGAACATGAATCTCGCCATACACGACGAGCTCAGCAACGTAACTGTCATGTTGGGTGAGGTATGATTATATATATATATATATATATATATATATATATATATATATATATATATATATATATATATATACACACACACACACACACACACACAGTGTAACATGCAAGATGTGTGAAAGAATAATAAAGACAACAAATTAATATCAAATAGCCAATTTGGTTTTAGAAAAAGTCGGTCGTGTGTAACTAATTTATTGAGTTTCTACTCTAGAATAGTTGATAGAGTACAAGAGAGAGAGGGATGGGTTGACTGTATTTATTTGGATTTGAAAAATGCATTTGACAAAGTGCCACATGCAAGATTACTATGGAAGTTAGAGGAGAAGGGTGGCTTAAAAGGAAGCACATTGAGATGGATAGAAAATTATTTGAGGGGGAGAGAAATAAGGATGGTAGTTAAAGATATGAAGTCCAAGTGGAGAGCAGTAGAAAGCGGAGTGCCACAGGGTCAGTATTGGCACCAATACTTTTCCTCATTTATATTAACGACATGCCAGAAGGAGTGAACAGCTACATAAATCTGTTTGCAGATGATACAAAACTGTGCAGAGTTATAAAGCAAAAGAGGATTGTGAAATACTGCAAGAAGACCTAAATAAGATCTGGGAATGGAGTAAAAGTGGGAAATGGAATTCAATGTGAACAAAAGCCATGTCATGGAAATGGGAAAGAGTGAAAGACGACCTGTGGGAATCTATAAGATGGGAGATGGAGTAGAACTGGAGAAAGTAAAAAGGAAAAGGACTTAGGAGTGACGATGGAAGAAAACAATCAACCAGTAAGCCATATTGATAGAATTTTTAGAGAAACATATAATTTGCTAAGGAATATTGGAGTAGCATTTCACTACATGGACAAAGAAATGATGAAGAAATTGATAAGTACTATAATAAGACCCAGATTGGAATATGCAGGAGTAGTGTGGACCCCTCATAAAAAGAAACACATAAGGAAATTGGAGAGACTACAAAAAATGGCTACAAGAATGGTTCCAGAATTTGAAGGGATCACATATGAGGAGAGACTAAAGGCTATGGATCTACCAACCCTGGAACAAAGAAGGGAGAGAGGAGACCTGATACAAGTTTATAAATTGATCAACGGAATGGACCAAGTGGATAATGAGAAACTGATCCTGAGAGAAGAATATGACACTAGAAGCACAAGATTGCATAGTAAAAAGCTGAGAAAAGGAAGATGTCTGAGAGATGTTAAAAAATAGAGTTTCCCGCAAAGATGTATTGAGACGTGGAACAGTTTAAATGAAGAAGTAGTGTCTGCAACGAGTGTGCACACTTTTAAAGTAAGATTGGATAAGTGTAGATATGGAGACGGGGCCACACCAGCATAAACCCCAGGCCCTGGAAAACTACAACTAGGTAAATACACACACACACACACATATATATATATATATATATATATATATATATATAGAGAGAGAGAGAGAGAGAGAGAGAGAGAGAGAGAGAGAGAGAGAGAGTGTATACTTTTTAATTTTCACCTATCCTATTACAGTGAGTTGAATGTATCTATTTCTCTAGTCATGTTTTCATTGTGCCTTTTACAGGTTGGTACAGAGGGGAAAACAGAGCTATGAGATTTGCAATCCCCTGAATTTGGCGGGAACCAACTGATCACTCAAGCAATTGATTTTTCTGTATGGTAGAGCCTTCCAAACGTCGAGCAGGAAAAAATGTGCTCGCCTTCATACATTCTGACCTTGTGCCACACTGCTCTGACCTCCCAGTCCCCGTACCCACTCCTGCTAAGAGAGAGCAGCAGTGTTTACACAAGGAAAGTAGTTAAGAACATGAAGACACTGATCCAGAGTTCAGAGACACAACTGATGAGAGAAATCCATACTACCCCAGTCAAGAAGACATCAGTGACCTGATCAGAGATCTTGGCCTCACGAAGTCAAATGGCGAGCTTTTAACGTCGAGACTCAAGCAGTGGAATTTGCTAGATGAGTGTGTGCACATATCAGGTCAGAGAAAGCGTCACCAGCATTTTTCAAGCTTTTTCACTCGTCAAGATGAGCTTTGCTTTTGCCACAATGTGACCGGTCTATTTGAGGCAATTGGAATTACCCTTAACCCCAAAGAGTGGCGGCTCTTTATCGACAGCTCGTGCAGAAGCCTCAAAGCAGTGCTGCTTCATAATGGGAATATGTACCCATCTCTCCCCCTCGCCCACTCTTTCCAGCTCAAAGAGGAATACAAGAGTGTCAAGATGTTGTTAGATGCCTTGAAATATAAAGAGTACCGTTGGGAGGCTATAGGAGACTTCAAAATGGCAGCTTTCCTGATGGGTCTCCGAAGTGGCTTTACCAAGTACCCTTGTTAGCTTTGGGACAGCAGAGATACCATGGCACACTACCTCAAGTGGGACTGGCCACAGCAAACCGAGTTTAGTGTGGGGAAGAACAACGTCAAATGGGAGCCATTGTTGGATCCCAGAAAGTATTGTTTCCTCCACTCCACTTAAAACTGGGCCTTATGAAACAATTCATCAGAGCTCTAGATAAGGAGTCCCCAGCTTTCAAGTACCTCCAAATTTCTTCCCCAAGTTGTCTGCAGCGAAAGTTGAAGTCAGTGTCTTTATTGGTCCACAAATAAAAAAGATCATGGAGTGCAGGGAGTTTCCCAAAAAACTCTCAAGGATAGAGAGAGCAGCATGGGACAGCACAGCTTTGTCGCAGTAGTTCTTGGCTTCTTGGGGAATCATAAGGCCGAAAACTATGTGGAGCTTGTTGAGAACTTGGTGACAAACTACGGCAAGATGGGTAGCAGGATGTCCCTTAAAGTCCATATCCTTGACGCCCATCTTCATAAATTTAAGGAAGACATGGGAGCGTACTTCGAGGAGCAGGGCGAGCGCTTCCACCAGGATATATTGGACTTTGAACGCCGCTACCAAGGGTCTTATAATGAAAACATGATGGGGGACTACATCTGGGGGCTGATTCGTGAAAGTAATCTACAGTATAAGCATAAATCTAGAAGAACTATTAATTTTTAATGTGTCTATTGTCCCACTGGTGTAATTCTAGAATAAATAAATGCTATTATTGCATTATATGTCGTTTTGTATCTACTTTGTTCAAGTCAAACTTCAAATTTGCTACTTTGTCCCTATGAGAATGGGTAAATTTAAAAAATGTCATTATCCTGGACACAAAAGTAAATTTAGAAATGAATATAACTATTTTTTCATGTTTTCTAGACATAAGCAAATAAGAAATAACAGTTTCAACTGAAGGGCACAAGCTTTGTTACACGGTGCTATTTGCTGTGGAACTATTCCCTTACTGAGAGGCATTTTGCTGCTGATCCATTCTGAACAATGTAAAGGCGGATTCACACGTGCCCATTTGCAACTGTTTCTTTAAAGTGCGTAGAGTATCCAACTCGCAATCGGCGCCTAGTGACTGCAGAGACCACTCACAGAACAAGACCAACATGTTAGTCTTGTTACTCGATTTGCAACACTATCTGTGTTGTGCCGTCATGGAGTAAGTTTTGGAAATGTGTTCTCCAGAGATAGAGAAAAATGTTAGAGTTGGTGAGGGTAAAAAGAATGCATCTGGTACCCCAGAAATGAATTGTACATATAAAAAAATTTAGCAAATTGTTGTTCAATGAAATATCTGCCACTGTACAAGAACTGTTTCTTTCAATGCAGGGTGTTGTTTGAGGTGAGGGTTGAAGACTTCTCAGGATTTAACTTTATCACAACTGTACATAGTTTTTTTTTAAGATTAACAATTTCCTTATGAGAAATGTAGGCTAATTTAGAATGTGGTAGACACTCCTTTCTTTCCTTCTACTTAGGCAGGGACACATCCACAGCCATTTTTTTCTGTTAACTGTTCCGGTACGCCAAAAGAAGAGCAACCATAGCTTCACCATCGTCACTGGAGGAAGACAACTTGGCGGGGAGCTGTTTGTTGACATTAACTTCCTACCACGGTGTCAACTAGTCCATACATTCCAGGCGCTCCGTATGACACTTTCCGACTAGAAGGGACGAGTGGCAAACTCTACGTACGTAAAATAACAGTCACAAACTGGCATGAGTGAACGAGCCTTAATTCAATATCAGTGTGGCATTAAGTTATGACGTCATGGAGCAGCAAACTGGTGGACGTTAACAATGATGCCTGTCTTACAACAAAGTAGTATATCTCCACCCACAGAGCAGACCAGGACCGGGATCCAAGAAACTTAACAGTGAACGGACCAACTTCCACACGTGAAATGGTGTCCATGAACACATTGGGGGACATGGTTACCATGGTAACATGGTTGCTAGCAGGTTAGTGGTACAACCATCTCCTATGGAGATAATACTGTCTCATATATACATTTACATTCACAAAACATTTATATCAGCTTTACACTAACCTTACTGCCAACAAAGAATTGTTTTGTGATGCACAAAGCCAAAACTTGCATGGAACACTGAAAAACAAAGCAGGAGAGGGAGAGACATTCCTTCCCTGCCTACTGGTGGCGGCCACTTGTGTGTAGCATTCACCCCATCATTTGTGTTTGTGCCCCTCTACTGCCTGCTGTAAAGGATATTCATGTAAGATGGTGCCAAAGGATCACCTTCACTCCGTGACAATGAGCAATAGTGAACTCCTCCTCAAATGTCAGTGTTTACCGTGGGGTTGTGTTGTGGTGTCTGTGTCCCTCTGGCAGCTACAGACACATCCATTACCATTGCAATGACAATGGCAATGGCAATGGCAACAAGTAAAGCTTCAAGTCATCTGCAAAGAACTGACAAGTAATTGACATTTGTTAGTGTGAATCAGATGGAGGAAGGCACTCAAATAACCAAGGACCCAGCAGGACAGACTGTACCCTGGGGTACACCACTGAAGAGTACTAGTAGGTACAAGTAGTACTGACTTACACTACACTACACTTACTAGTAGAGCCAGCAACTGAATGACTCAATGTTCTGTCATGCACAAAGTGAGTCAGTCTACTCATCCAGTTCAGTTTAGGACAAGTAACACAGAGCAGTTTGTTAAGCTTGTCAAGTAACATTGGATGGCAAACAGTACCATGTAGTGCTTTAGCTGAGTCAAACCAGATTACTACTATGTCTGTCCACTGTTGTTAATCCAGCGTCAGGCCAACACCGATAGTGACACCAGACACAGCCAACTCACACAGACCATCTCTCAAAAAGGAAAACAACTTGCCACCATGTTACACACACACATTTATTGAAAGGCACACCTGCGCCAACAAAACAACTGCTGCGGCCGTCACTCCCTCACACAGAACAACTGCTGCTCTCACAGCACACACAGACACAGCTGCCACCACAGGCCTGGCTGTGCCCCACCCACCCACACAACACACCACCTCAAAAGTGGACCTTCACATGTCTGGCAATATCACTCTTTGTCTTGAAACACTTGCCACAGTCATCACACTTGAACTCCCTTAACCCAGTGTGTCTGAAAGTGTGTTGATTAAGACGAGAAATGGTAGGAAACCTTTTGCCACACTCATCACACTCATAATTCCTAACACCACTGTGTATCAGGCTGTGTGTGGTGACATCAGATTTTCGGGAAAATTTCTTCCCACAGTCACCACACGCATAATTCTTAACACCACTGTGGGTCAAGCTGTGCTTGGTGAGGCTAGACTTCTCAGTAAATTTCCTCCCACAGTCACCACACTCATAATTCTTAACACCACTGTGTGTCAGGCTGTGTGTGGTGAGGTGAGAACTTCTGGCAAATTTCTTCCCACATTCACCACACTCATAATTCCTAACACCACTGTGTGTCAGGCTGTGTAGGGTGAGAGAACACTTTTGGGTAAATTTCTTCCCACACTCACCACACTCATAATTCCTAACACCACTGTGTATCAGAATGTGTTTATTGAGAGAACCCTTTTGGGTAAATTTCTTACGACACTCACCACACTCATAATTCCTAACACCACTGTGTGTCAGGCTGTGTGAGGTGAGGGAACACTTATGGATAAATTTCATCCCACAGTCACCACACTCATAATTCCTAACACCACTGTGTGACAGGCTGTGTGTGGTGAGGGTAGACTTTCTGCCAAATTTCTTTCCACAGTCACCACACTCATAATTCCTAACACCACTGTGTGCTAGGGTGTGTGTGGTGAGGCCTTGTTTGGTGGTAAAAGTTTTGTCACACTGCTGGCACTCAAACCTGCTCTGTCCTGTGTGGCCAGAGCTGCCTGTCTCCTGGTGATCCTTGCCACCACGCCTGTGCCTCCCCACACCTGAGGCTGACTGCTGCTGCTGCTGCTGCTGGCACTGGCCACCCATGCCGCTGCCCGGCCTCACACCTCCATTCCTGCACCACTGTCACCAGCACACGCCACGGCCAGTCCTGCAGGGAGCCTCGGGGAGGACAGACAGCCAGGCAGCCGTCGGTGGGTGGCAGGCAGGGGCGGCGGCGGCGGCGGCGGCAGACTGGACGCTGGCTGGGCTGGGCTGGTCTGTGGAGCAGGGAAGAGTGGTGTGGCCATCACAAACTGTACACACGTCTCACAAACACTGAAACACTGGGCAGGTGTGAAGCCCAATATTTCCAGTGACTGGCTTGTGACCACCGACACACCGACTCACCAGGGCCAGCGCCTGTTCATATGGAACTACAATATTCAAATGAAGAAATGTTCTCAAAATCACGACTTAAACATGTTCCTTGCCTTTCTTCATCTCCATATTTCTCGCCTCTTACCTTCTCTTTGACCTCCCGCGGCGCCTATCTGACCCCTGTGACCTCCAGACAGCCTGGGCTCAGTGCCACCCTCGCCTCGGAATTACCGCAGAAAATGACAACAAGTCTTGATCTTGATCTTGATGGTACAGGTGACGCAGAATTTCTTCTGGGTCAGGCCTTTGTATCGGCAGCTCCTGTAGGGAACATAAAGAACACCAGACAACAAAGAGGGTAATCACCATCTTTCACACCACTAGTTCCTGCATCTGGCACGCCACATTCTCTCCAGGAACTCTTTCACAGCCTCCATCATCCTTTCATTCGTCTCCCCACACAGTCCCAGCAGCAACACCATCCATTCCCTTCCTGTCATCTCCACTCTGTCATGCCCCAGCTCACTCAGCACCACTTGCATCATCTCATACCTGTCTCTGGCATACTTCACACACTCCAGCACCACATGTTCCACTGTCTCATCCTCTCCCAAGTCACACATCTGGCACACTTTGCTGCGGGACTCAGACCATCTATAATTCCTTGCATTCACATCCATGCACTGTGCCCTAGCTCGGAAGAGAAGATCACCACCCAGGCTTCCCTCATACCACTTTTCATACATTGGGGCCTCTTTCTTTCTATACCATATCAAGGTACTCTTTTGCTTCATCCTATTTCTCCAGTCATCCAGTCCCACACCTTTCACTACTCTGTCAATCTCACTCCTCCATTTCCTTACATCCCATTCTCTACCTTCTCCATTTCTAACAATCATACTCCAGTCTCTCTCTAAATGTCTTCCTTCTACCTGTTGTAAAACCCAACTACTTACTAACCCACTCTTTGCTACCAGCCTGACACACCTCTTCCCCCACTTGCTACTCCTGACATTCCACAGAAACACTTTTCTCACTATCCTTGCATCATTCATTCGTTCTAACCTAGCCTTATACCGCAGGGTTGCTTTCACATATCTCTCTTTAAAAGTGCTCCAACCCATATCACCCCTAAGAGCCTCTACTGCTGCATATCTAGGTGCATTAAGTGCCATTCTTGCAACTCTATTCTGCCCTATTTCTAATTTATCTAGTTCACTCTCATTCCAAGCAATCACATCCATACCATACATGATGCTCGGAACAGCCACGCTCTTCCAAACTTCTCGCAGCACGTCATATTTACTCGCCCTCATCCTTGCTGCACTTCCTAGACGACCTACCCACTGATTTGCCATACTTATCTTCTCATTCTTAATCTTTACACAGCCATCCGGACTCATCCATATCCCCAGATACTTATATTCATCTGTCTGCTGCACCTCATTCACTCCTAATCTCCACACATGGTTCCTCTCATCCTCTGACCTATGCACAACCATTACCTTACTCTTTTCACTACTAAATCTCACTCCAAAATCTCTTCCATACCCATCTACTACATCAAGCATACTCTGTAGCTCTTCTGCTGACTCACTCATGACTACAACATCATCTGCATACAAGAGCACACCTATCTTATCATTTCCCACATTTACACCTGCATTCATTCTCCTCATTCTAGCAGCCAATTCTTCTGTATATAAGCTAAAGAGGGTTGGTGATAATATGCAACCCTGCCTAACTCCTCTTTCACTCTTCACCCAGTCTGTCTCTATATCCCTTAGTTTATACTTAGCTCTTGTATCCACATACATACTTCTCACTATGTTAACTATCTTTGCACTTAACCCAATCTTTTCTAACACCCTACCTAGCATTTCTCTGTTTACCCTATCATATGCTTTCTCTATGTCTAGGAAACCTAAGTATAGTTTGCTACCATCCCTTTTCTTTCTCTCAATCAATTCATTCACCACAAACAGATTGTCTTCTGCTCTCCTGTCCACTCGGAATCCATTTTGCTCTTCGCCTAACACTCCAACTCTCTCAATCCATTTGCACAATCTCTCATTCAACACCGCACTGAACACTTTGCCTACTGTGTTAACTAACGCAATCAGCCTGTAGTTCCTCAACTCATTCTTACTCTTATATCCTCCCTTATGCAACAAGGTCACCCTGCATTCATTCCACATTCTCGGCACTCTCCTCCTCCCACACCTGGTTGAACAACTCAGTCATCCTATCAATCACTACTTCTCCTCCATTTTTGTACATTTCATACGGTATCTCATCCGGCCCTGCTGCCTTCCCATTCTTCTGCTTCCTCACACATTTCTCCACCTCCTCCCTGCTGATCCTTTCATTCAACTCATCTGCATCCTTTCTCTCCAGTGACACATGTCCTTCACCCACATCAAAGACCTCACTTACACCTCCAATCTCTTCCCAAAACTCTTTTATTGCCCTTCTCATTTCTTCCTTATCAGTCACCACTGCCCCATTCACCTTCAGGCTCTCCACATTCTCACTGTCAGGCATCCCCTCACCCCTCAGGAATCTATACCTTTCTCTCTAAGGGACTGAATCACACTTCTCTCACTTGTAACTTTAGCATTCATTATCTTTCGCTTCGTCATTCGCTGCTGACTCACATACGCTGCCCATGCATTCAGGTACTCCCTTTCAGCTTCCTCACTCTCATGTCTCCTCTTTCTTAACTGTCTGCACATCCTATTCAGTCTCTTTCTTTCCTTCCTAGCATCCCTGATCTCATTATTCCACCACGGCCTACATGCATGCTTTCTGGCACTCAGCGAAGGGTCATCTTGATCTTGATCTTGATACTACAGGCGACTCGGGATCACTCCTGAGCCGGGCCTTTGGATCGGCAGCTCCTGTAGACGACAAAAAAAAAGGCGCACAGAAAAAAAGGAAAAAAAAAACACTCCACGGGAACAGGCGTCTATGTACCATTGGCTGCTATGTACCACCGGTTTCTATGTACCATCCTGGCTGCTATGTACAGTAATACTCCGCTTAACGAACAGGATAGGGGATCTCAAGGCTGTTCGTAGAGTGAAAATTCGTTAAGCGGACGTAATTTTCCCATAGGAAATAATGAAAATAGGGGTGGATGCGTTCTGGGCTGGTCCCCAACATACCACATGGGTTAAAAAAAACTTCTATATACGTTTGGCAGCATATTGGGCCACCGGTGTACCACTACTTTTATGATGTCATATGAGTCATTGGAAGTTAGAGGAGCTACTTACAAATTCTCTCACATTCTCGAATTCATGTTCACAAAACAACATTTCTATTAACTTTTTACAAACCTTGCCCCCAAGAAGGGATTGTTTTGTAATGCATAAAGTGAAATCTTACATGGAATACCAAAAAAATAAAGCAGAGATGAGCTGAGCCACAGACGAAGCGGGAGACTCGCGGCGACTCGGCCGCTTCTCCTTCTTCTTGTGACCCTTATAGCCTGTGTGTTGTCTTTCCCCATGATATTTGTTTCCACTCAGCTGTAATGGATATCATATCTTAGTATTGATATACGCTCATGCCACGAGGATAACCTTGACTCCGTGGCACTGAGTGATAGTGAATTATTAATGAAATACCGCGGTATTTCATTAACCACCTGGAGAGATGGTGTTCCCAGCAACCTCAGAGCAACCTGCATTTATTTGTTTGCCAAGCCAAGAGAGAATAAAGCAAATACAACAGACATAGGTTTGAATCCCCACCATTGCTCCTTCAAACCTAGTGGATCTGCTCATTATTTCCTTCGAAGCTCCACTGAACTTGCTAAGTATTTACTTTTATATCATATTTTTATTAATTTTTTGTTTCTTACAAACAAGCCAAAGCTGTGGTGTGATGAATTTTATTGCTTGACACATTTCAATTAATGTATGCAGTTTCAATATGTTCATGCTTTTGTGTTCTTTTGATGTAGTTTCATTACTTTTATATCATGTCTTTATTTTTTTTTTTACAATAAATATTCATCTCCTTACTTGGTACCTGGTACATAGCAGCCTTGTTTGGTGCATACAAGCCAAAGCAGTGGTACATAAAAGCCAGTACATAGCAGCCCAACAATGGTACATTGAAGCCAAAGAAGTGCTACATAGGAGCCGGTACATAACAGTCAACATAGCAGCTAGCATTCCACTCCACACACCGGGACAGCGAGGCCAGTGGAACCCCACGCCTCGAGGTTATGAGCCGAGTGTGCTAACTACTACACTACGTTGTGTGTGTGATTCACCTCGGTGGCCTGCTGGTCCCCCAGCCAGTCTTTCCCATTACGAAGCGAGCTCAGAGCTCATAGATCGATCTTTGGGTAGGACTGAGACCACAACACACTCCACACACCGGGAAAGCGAGGCCACAACCCCTCCAGTTACATCCTGTACCTATTTACTGCTAGGTGAACAGGGGCCACACATTAAGAGGCTTGCCCATTTGCCTTGCCACTTACCGGGACTCGAACACGGCCCTCTCGATTGTGAGTCGAGAATGCTAACCACTTTAGGACAAGTAAGTTTAGGACAAGTAACACAGAGCAGTTTGTTAAGCTTGTCAAGTAACATTGGATGGCAAACAGTACCATGTAGTGCTTTAGCTGAGTCAAACCAGATTACTACTATGTCTGTCCACTGTTGTTAATCCAGCGTCAGGCCAACACCGATAGTGACACCAGACACAGCCAACTCACACAGACCATCTCTCAAAAAGGAAAACAACTTGCCACCATGTTACACACACACATTTATTGAAAGGCACACCTGCGCCGCCAACAAAAAAACTGCTGCGGCCGTCACTCCCTCACACAGAACAACTGCTGCTCTCACAGCACACACAGACACACAGACACAGCCGCTACCACAGGCATGGCTGTGCCCCACCCACCCACACAACACACCACCTCAAAAGTGGACCTTCACATGTCTGGCAATATCACTCTTTGTCTTGAAACACTTGCCACAGTCATCACACTTGAACTCCCTCAACCCAGTGTGTCTGAAGGTGTGTTTATTAAGATCACCAAGGCTAAAAAACCTTTTGCCACACTCATCACACTCATAATTCCTAACACCACTGTGTGTCAGGCCGTGTGCGGTGAAACGAGACTTATGGATAAATTTCTTCCCACACTCACCGCACTCATAATTCCTAACACCACTGTGTGTCAGGCTGTGTGAGGTGAGGGAAGACTTGTGGGTATATTTCTTCCCACATTCACCACACTCATATTTCTTAACGCCACTATGTGTCAGGCTGTGTGTGGTGAGGTGAGACTTTTGGGTAAATTTCTTCCCACACTCACCACACTCATAATTCCTAACACCACTGTGTATCAGGCTGTGTGTGGTGAGATCACTTTTTCGGGAAAATTTCTTCCCACACTCACCACACTCATAATTCTTAACACCACTGTGTGTCAGGCTGTGTGAGGTGAGGTGAGACTTTAGAATAAATTTCTTCCCACACTCACCACACTCATAATTCCTAAAACCACTGTGTGTCAGGCTGTGTGTGGTGAGGCTACACTTTTGGGTAAATTTTTTTGCACATTCACCACACTCATAATTCCTAACACCACTGTGTGTCAGGCTGTGTGTGGTGAGATCACTTTTTTGGGAAAATTTCTTCCCACACTCACCACACTCATAATTCCTAACACCACTGTGTGTCAGGCTGTGTCCGTTGAGGTGGGACTTTAGAATAAATTTCTTCCCACACTCACCACACTCATAATTCCTAACACCACTGTGTGTCAGGCTGTGTCTCTTGAGGGTAGACTTTTGGGTAAATTTTTTCGCACATTCACCACACTTATAATTCCTAACACCACTGTGTGTCAGGCTGTGTTTGGTGAGGTGAGACTTTAGAATAAATTTCTTCCCACACTCACCACACTCATAATTCCTAACACCACTGTGTGTCAGGCTGTGTGTGGTGAGGGTAGACTTTCTGCCAAATTTCTTTCCACAGTCACCACACTCATAATTCCTAACACCACTGTGTGCTAGGGTGTGTGTGGTGAGGCCTTGTTTGGTGGTAAAAGTTTTGTCACACTGCTGGCACTCAAACCTGCTCTGTCCTGTGTGGCCAGAGCTGCCTGTCTCCTGGTGATCCTTGCCACCACGCCTGTGCCTCCCCACACCTGAGGCTGACTGCTGCTGCTGCTGCTGCTGCTGGCACTGGCCACCCATGCCGCTGCCCGGCCTCACACCCTCCATTCCTGCACCACTGTCACCAGCACACGCCACGGCCAGTCCTGCAGGGAGCCTCGGGAGGACAGACAGCCAGGCAGCCATCGGTGGGTGGCAGGCAGGGGCGGCGGCGGCAGCGGCGGCGGCAGACTGGACGCTGGCTGGGCTGGGCTGGTCTGTGGAGCAGGGAAGAGTGGTGTGGCCATCACAAACTGTACACATGTCTCACAAACACTGCAGCACAAACTCTGCACCAGCCCTGACCGCTCTAAGTGACTCTAATGTAGCACAGCACAGCACAGGCTGCACCGCACAGCGTACGGTAGCTATTCACTCCTACACGTCTCCATAGTAAACTGCCACTGCACCTGTGTAACCAGTAACAGTAACCAGTAACCAGTAATCACTGCCTCCATCACCCTGTGCAGGGCCAGACACACGTCAAAATGTCATTTGCACATTTTGCTACCACTGGCATAACTGTTTTGTTGCACACGGTGCACAACACACACACACTCTAGGTCTTGCTGTGGTGGTTGCCATTTTGTTGACCTTGATCTTGTTACTAGATGACATCCTAGCCTAACTAAACCCTAGCTGCACCACACTTTTTGGTGGCTGGCAGCAGGATCAGGATCAGGATGGCTGCCATCACAACAACAGCTGCAGGGACACACACCCTTCTTGATATTAACCAACATTTTATCTTTTCTTTTAATTATTCACCAAGTTTCTAACGTGTCCCAGTAATAAACTCCACAGTATAAAGAAGCTGAGGTTCATTCGTCCCGGGGAGCTATCTCCACATACGCCACACTCCCCGCCACACACACACACATGCATTGAGTGATGAAGTTGTTACACCACATAATGTGCAGAACTTTAAAGAAAGATTGAATAAATGGAAACATGGAGACAGGACACTAGAGCCCCACTCCATCCCTGTACAATACAGCTGGGTAAATACACACACACACACACACACACACACACACACACACACACACACACACACACACACACACACACACACACACACACACACACACAAGCACGAGGGAGAGATGGATGGGCTGACATGGCGTGTCTACATAGTGAGAAAGCTTTCCACAGAGTACCACCCAGAAGGCTCCTGTGGAAAATACAACACATGGGAGGAACAAAGGGAAATATCTTGAAATGGATGACAGACTAAACAGATAGGAGAATGAGGACAATGATAAGAGACACCCCATCAAGCTGCAGTACAGTTAATAGTAGCACACTGCAGGGTTCAGTGCTGGCACCAATTAGGTTCCAAGTCTGTGTCAATGATATACAAGAGGGTTTGAGTTGCTACATAAATCTGTGTGTGGATGACCCAATCTTTTGAGAGCATTAAGGAATATTGGGGACTGTATGGAATTGCAGAAAGATATTGACAAGAGCCAAGAGTGGAAATTAGAATTTAATACCAGGGAATGCCATGTAATGGAAATGGTTCAAAGTAATAGAAGACCTATGTGTGAATACAAAGTGGGAGAAAGATTATAATGAAAAAGGAGTGAAGAGAGAGAGGTGGGAGTGATTATACAAGACAGCCTGACTCCAGAAAGACACAACAGTGGACTATTTGCTGCAACATACAGCACACTAACTAACATCAGGCTGGCGTTCAATTACAGGGATAAGATAGTGATAAACTCTAGGTTAGAATCTGCAGCAGTGGAGTATTCACCAGGCAGGCTGAAGGAGATAAAGAAACTAGAGACAATCCAAAGGACCGCTACAAAGAAGGTGCCAAAATCTTCCCTACCAAGAAAGACTGAAGCAAATGGAACTACCAACTTTGAAGGACAGACGGGAAAGAGGAGACCTGATAACAATGTAAAGTTAGTCCACCGTATGAAGAACACACACACACACACACACACACTGACGCTATATGATGGTAATATTGGAGATGTGGAAATAATCCTTGTTGATAATGAGTTTGTTACTCTATGTGGCTTGATCTCTGGGCCAGATGGTATTCATCCACATTGGTTTAAATGATGCAGTTCTGAGGTAGCTTATTCTTTCTTTAGCACCTTTCACAAGTGCTACAGTACTGGCTTTTTGGCCTCTATTTGGAAAAGGTCCCTTGTCTATAGTTAGAAGAAGGGATCAAGACATGAGCCTCTGTACTACAGTGGGTGTCGGGCCATCTCGGCCCATCGCTGTCTCGGCCCATTTCAAACGCCAACTCGGCCCATTTCAAACGCCAACTCGGCCCACTTACATGACCAAGTCGGACCATTATCTCCACCAACTCGGACCATCTGTTCTACTACTACCCAGTTCAATGTGTGCTACATTTTCCTTTTCAGCTATTAATGGAAGCAGTAATTCAATAGATACACTTGTTATACACCAGCAGGTTTTCTGATATCTGTTCTTGATATGAGAGAAAGAAAGAGATAATGAGAGGGAGGGAGGGACTGGCCGCGGGCCGGCAGCAGAGAGAGAGAGAGAGAGAGAGAGAGAGAGAGAGAGAGAGAGACTGACTGACCGTTGCAATTTGTGGCAACATCGTAAATGTGGAACTGGAATAACTAGGGCCGCATATCGTGCAGCAGTGAGAGAAGGGAGGGAAATTGACTGGATGTGTCACCTGTGCTTCTCCCAAGCAAATGAAATCCCAGTGCCTATCAATGGTGCAAATGAAATCCCAGTGCCTATCAATGGTGCTGTGGCAGCAGGGCACTCTGAAACAGAAAGTCCCAGTGAAATTGTGACATATGAAAAAGTTTGTTCTTCCACACAGAGAGGGCAACATAAACTTATAGATAGTGTCGGGTATTCATACACTGTGAAAAGGAAAACTAACGTTTGTGTACATTGGCGTTGTACTGTAAGAAATAAAAACACAACATGCCCTGCAGTAATAAAAGAACATAATAATAATGAGTATATTCGGGAGAGATGGACCACTGCCATCCACCCGAAGCCTGCCCTGCCCTCTCATCAAAAGTGTCATCCATAGTTAAGACAAAGGCAATGGAAGATGTCTTCCGCCCCGCAGCAGACATAGTAGACGAGGTTCTAAGGGAACACGTGGACCCAAATGTTCCTCTGACTTCACTTCCTGCTCCTATTAACTTGGCGCGTCAAGGAAACCGAAGACGCAGGGCAAACAGACCAGACGAGCCACTTGACCTGAACTTTGACTTAAATGAGGATCACATACCATCAGAGTTTTTAAAATATGATGTTCGTGTAGGTGAAAGGCGCCATTTGATTTTTGCTACTAATGATCAGCTGAAGCTACTTGCAAAGGCAAAACGATGGTATGCTGACGCCACTTTTAAAGTTGTGAGACAGCCCTTCACGCAGCTCTTTAGCATTCATGCATTTGTGCAGCGTGATGGAAATTTTAAACAAGTTCCTCTTTTATTTGCTCTAATGTCAGGAAAACGGAGGAGAGACTATAAGAAAATTCTGGCTAAAACAAAAGAAATCATCGGTGATAGTTTTAAATTAACGGAAATTTTAATTGATTTCGAGGCAAGCGTTTGGCGCGCAATTCCTGAAATCTTCCCAGAGGTTGAGATTCGTGGGTGTGTATTTCATTGGGGCCAAGCCGTATGGAGGAAAATGCAAGAACTTGGCCTTCAGAGTCCTTATACTAATGACGTTGATATGCACAAGTACTTAAGAAAGCTACTTTCTCTGCCATATGTGCCAGCCGAGAACATTGAAGATTTATTCATGAGATTTTACAGGAAAGCCAACGGATCGCCACCACTGCTACAACTTCTTGACTATGTCAGGACAACGTGGATTACCTCAAGCATATGGCCTCCGACTTCTTGGTGCGCATTCCAACGAAGTATACGCACAAACAACGATGTTGAAGGTTGGCACTGCAGACTAAATTTGAAGGCGAGGAAAGGCCAACTAAACTTTTACCTGTTAGTAAAACTTCTACATGATGAAGCCAAGCTGGTCTCCATTCAAGTAAGGTTTTTGTCGGATGGAAAAGTTTTGAGGTACCAGAAAAAAAAGTATCGGAAACAACATGGACAACTTGTGTACCTATGGGAAGAATTCAATAATGGCCAGCGTTCTACCAAGAACTTACTAAGGGCTGTCTCACATCATATTGCAGTTAATCCATAATTTTAACATTTGATTGCATGTATTTTATTGTTTTTAGTTGTATTTTACTTTTGGTTTCATTTCATTGTTTTTAGTTGTATTTTACTTTTGATTTCATTTCATTGTTTTTAGTTGTATTTTACTTTTGATTTCATTTTACTGTTTTTAGTTGTATTTTACTTTTTTATTTCATATTACTGTTTTTAGTTGTATTTTACTTTTGATTTAATTTTACTGTTTTTAGTTGTATTTCACTTTGTGATTTCATTTTACTGTTTTTAGTTGTATTTTACTTTTGATTTCACTTTACTGTTTTTAGTTGTATTTTACTTTTGATTTAATTTTACTGTTTTTAGTTGTATTTTACTTTGTGATTTCATTTTACTGTTTTTAGTTGTATTTTACTTTTGATTTCATTTTACTGTTTTTAGTTGTATTTTACTTTTGATTTCAGTTGTATTTACTGATTTAATTTTACTGTTTTAGTTGTATTTCACTTTTGATTTAATTTTACTGATTTCATTTACTGTTTTAGTTGTATTTTACTTTGTGATTTCATTTTACTGTTTTTAGCTGTATTTTACTTTTTTATTTCATTTCACTGTTTTTATGAGTTTTAGCCTTTGTAAGTCTACATATTGTAAGTCTACTATCAATATCAAATATTAGTATCGCTGCTCATTCAGTTTCTGCCACGCTCTTGTCATGAAAAAAAAATGATAGCAATTTCTACATGGGCCGAGTTGGTATTCTAACGGGCCGAGTTGGTATTCTAACGGGCCGAGTTGGCGATGGGCCGAGATGCCTAGTTGGCGATGGGCCGAGATGCCGATGGGCCGAGACAGCGATGGGCCGAGTTTGCCTAGGAGCCTACAGTGTACACTGTACAGTGCACCCAGCAGGAGGGAAACACTGAATTAGATGCACACTGTTTCACAACCTGGGCCGCCGCCAACCTACCACATTTATTGCACAATGTCCCAACGGCTTATGTCTTGATGGGAACTTGGGAAGGCTGCAAATGGCTGATGGGAACTTGGGAAGGCGGCACCACTGTAAATGGCTACTGTACCACTGGCACTGGGAGGCTCAAGGAACTACTTAATTTTGACATACAACACAAAGCCATATAAAGTTAACATAAAAAATGGTAATTGCTTAAAGAAAAAATAGTACATAAAAGCAGCAATTATAAGACAATTACTTGAATGTGGACAAAATGGGAGCCGAACCGAAGCGAAGTATTGACAAGCGACAGGCTTGATTGAAAGCAGGGTCCCCTCAGGGACAGGGATGGGGATGGGGAACAGGTGTGAATGTGATGAATGATGAGGGAGGGGGGAGGGAGGGAAAGCTTTAATGCTTCAAACTTCCTGCCCGCTCTTCCATTTTCAGTGTGTATGGGAGAACGCCGATCCAAAGGTTACACCGACAGCAATTGCAAGTGCTGGGTGACTCCCAACTCAAGCTCAAGCTCAAGGCTGACGGTAGTAGGTCTGCTGACACTTCGCTGAGTTTTGTTGTCATTTTCTGCGGTAATTCCGAGGCGAGGGTGGTGGCACTGAGCCCAGGCTGTCTGGAGGTCACAGGGGTCAGATAGGCGCCGCGGGAGGTCAAAAGAGAAGGTAAGAGGCGAGAAATATGGAGATGAAGAAAGGCAAGGAACATGTTTAAGTCGTGATTTTGAGAACATTTCTTCATTTGAATATTGTAGTTCCATATGAACAGGCGCTGGCCCTGGTGAGTCGGTGTGTCGGTGGTCACAAGCCAGTCACTGGAAATATTGGGCTTCACACCTGCCCAGTGTTTCAGTGTTTGTGAGACGTGTGTACAGTTTGTGATGGCCACACCACTCTTCCCTGCTCCACAGACCAGCCCAGCCCAGCCAGCGTCCAGTCTGCCGCCGCTGCTGCCGCCGCCGCCCCTGCCTGCCACCCACCGACGGCTGCCTGGCTGTCTGTCCTCCCCGAGGCTCCCTGCAGGACTGGCCGTGGCGTGTGCTGGTGACAGTGGTGCAGGAATGGAGGGTGTGAGGCCGGGCAGCGGCATGGGTGGCCAGTGCCAGCAGCAGCAGCAGCAGTCAGCCTCAGGTGTGGGGAGGCACAGGCGTGGTGGCAAGGATCACCAGGAGACAGGCAGCTCTGGCCACACAGGACAGAGCAGGTTTGAGTGCCAGCAGTGTGACAAAACTTTTACCACCAAACAAGGCCTCACCACACACACCCTAGCACACAGTGGTGTTAGGAATTATGAGTGTGGTGACTGTGGGAAGAAATTTGGCAGAAAGTCTACCCTCACCACACACAGCCTGATTCACAGTGGTGTTAGGAATTATGAGTGTGGTGACTGTGGAAAGAAATTTACCCAAAAGTCTGACCTCAAGAGACACATCCTGACACACAGTGGTGTTAGGAATTATGAGTGTGGTGACTGTGGGGAGAAATTTACCCATAAGTCTTTCCTCACCACACATAGCCTGACACACAGTGGTGTTAGGAATTATGAGTGTGGTGACTGTGGGAAGAAATTTACCCATAAGTCTTTCCTCACCACACATAGCCTGACACACAGTGGTGTTAGGAATTATGAGTGTGGTGACTGTGGAAAGAAATTCAGCAGAAAGTCTGACCTCAAGAGACACAGCCTGACACACAGTGGTGTTAGGAATTATGAGTGTGGTGAGTGTGGGAAGAAATTTACCCATAAGTCTCACCTCACCACACACAGCCTGACACACAGTGGTGTTAGGAATTATGAGTGTGGTGACTGTGGGAAGAAATTTGGCAGAAAGTCTACCCTCACCACACACAGCCTGACACACAGTGGTGTTAGGAATTATGAGTGTGGTGACTGTGGGAAGAAATTTACCCATAAGTCTCACCTCACCACACACAGCCTGACACACAGTGGTGTTAGGAATTATGAGTGTGGTGACTGTGGGAAGAAATTTGGCAGAAAGTCTACCCTCACCACACACAGCCTGACACACAGTGGTGTTAGGAATTATGAGTGTGGTGACTGTGGAAAGAAATTTGGCAGAAAGTGTCACCTCACCACACACAGCCTGACACACAGTGGTGTTAGGAATTATGAGTGTGGTGACTGTGGGAAGAAATTTACCCATAAGTCTTATCTCGCCGTACACAGTATGACACACAGTGGTGTTAGGAATTATGAGTGTGGTGAGTGTCGTAAGAAATTTACCCAAAAGGGTTCTCTCAATAGACACATTCTGATACACAGTGGTGTTAGGAATTGTGAGTGTGGGAAGAAATTTACCAAAAAGTGTTCTCTCACCACACACAGCCTGACACACAGTGGTGTTAGGAATTATGAGTGTGGTGACTGTGGAAAGAAATTTACCCGAAAGTCTACCCTCACCAAACACAGCCTGACACACAGTGGTGTTAGGAATTATGAGTGTGGTGACTGTGGAAAGAAATTTACCCATAAGTCTTCCCTCACCACACACAGCCTGACACACAGTGGTGTTAGGAATTATGAGTGTGGTGACTGTGGGAAAAAATTTACCCATAAGTCTTACCTCACCACACATAGCCTGACACACAGTGATGTTAGGAATTATGAGTGTGGTGACTGTGGGAAAAAATTTACCCAAAAGTCTAACCTCACCACACACAGCCTGACACACAGTGATGTTAGGAATTATGAGTGTGGTGACTGTGGGAAGAAATTTACCCATAAGTCTTACCTCACCACACACAGCCTGACACACAGTGGTGTTAGGAATTATGAGTGTGGTGAATGTGGGAAGAAATTTACCAGAAATTCTCACCTCACCACACACAGCCTGACACACAGTGGTGTTAAGAATTATGAGTGTGGTGACTGTGGGAGGAAATTTACTGATAAGTCTACCCTCACCACACACAGCCTGACACACAGTGGTGTTAGGAATTATGAGTGTGGTGAGTGTGGGAAGAAATTTTCCCGAAAATCTTATGTCACCACACACAGCCTGATACACAGTGGTGTTAGGAATTACAAGTGTGGTGAGTGTGGAAAGAAATTTACCCAAAAGTCTGCCCTCACCACACACAGCCTGACACACAGTGGTGTTAGGAATTATGAGTGCGGTGAGTGTGGGAAGAAATTTACCACAAAGTTTGGTCTCACCACACACAGCCTGATACACAGTGGTGTTAGGAATTATGAGTGTGATGAGTGTGGCAAAAGGTTTCCTACCAGTTCTCGTCTTAATCAACACACCTTCAGACACACTGGGTTGAGGGAGTTCAAGTGTGATGACTGTGGCAAGTGTTTCAAGACAAAGGCTGATATTGCCAGACATGTGAAGGTCCACTTTTGAGGTGGTGTGTTGTGTGGTGGCAGCTGTGTCTGTGTGTGCTGTAAGAGCAGCAGTTGTTTTGTTGGCGGCGCAGGTGTGCCTTTCAATAAATGTGTGTGTGTAACATGGTGGCAAGTTGTTTTCCTTTTTGAGAGATGGTCTGTGTGAGTTGGCTGTGTCTGGTGTCACTATCGGTGTTGGCCTGACGCTGGATTAACAACAGTGGACAGACATAGTAGTAATCTGGTTTGACTCAGCTAAAGCACTACATGGTACTGTTTGCCATCCAATGTTACTTGACAAGCTTAACAAACTGCTCTGTGTTACTTGTCCTAAACTGAACTGGATGAGTAGACTGACTCACTTTGTGCATGACAGAACATTGAGTCATTCAGTTGCTGGCTCTACTAGTAAGTGTAGTGTAGTGTAAGTCAGTACTACTTGTACCTACTAGTACTCTTCAGTGGTGTACCCCAGGGTACAGTCTGTCCTGCTGGGTCCTTGGTTAGCCATCACACACAAGTTGGATGTCCCTCAGTTGGTCCTCTTGGCAACATTGATAACCTGATCCTGGTTTGCAATCACAAAGACTAACAAATGTCAATTACTCGTCAGTTCTTTGCAGATGACTTGAAGCTTTACTTGTTTCCGGTTGAGCATGGCAATGAGCAATGGCAATGGATGTACCTGTAGCTGCCAGAGGGACACACACACCAGTAACCAGTTCCTGTGGTGTTGAGGTGACTGCAGATACAGGTAGTAATGCGTTGGAGTGTGGCTCAGTGGCGTGCATTGACACACCTCCCCACACCAGTAGTAAGGTGTGCACTCCTCCTCTAGAGTTTGGTGCGGCTCACAAGGAGTGTGTAGTCTGTCCAGGGTGGTCTTCCCCCAAGCTGATGTCATTTATTTTGTCTGTTGACCATTTCCCCTCTTACAAAATAATAATAATAGTAATAATAGTAATAATAACACACAATTAGCTTCAGATCATATTTATTGGATTTCTTGCATTTGTGCGAGAAAAAAAACAAACATTACATAATTGCTGAGAGAGAGAGAGAGAAAAAAGCTCATTCTTATAATATTCTAAATCTTATATTTCTAAAAAGCTTTGGAATGTAAGGCAGATCAGAGAGAGAGAGAGAGAATATATATAATAATTGTGAATCTTTTTTTTTTCTTTTTCTTTTTTCTTTTTCTTCCTCTTCTTCCTTCCTCTAATTCTTCTCTCTTCCTCCTCCTCCTCCTCCTTCTCCTCTCTTTCTTCTTCTTCTTCTTCTTCTTCTTCTTCTTCTTCTTCTTCTTCTTCTTCTTCTTCCTCCTCCTCCTCCTCTGACAGTCATCTCTTCTTCCTTTCTTCCTCCTCCTTCACAAACATCCTCCTCCTCCTCTTCTTCTTCTTCTTCTTCTTCTTCTTCTTCTTCTTCTCCTCCTCCTCCTCCTCCTCCTCCTCCTCCTCCTCCTCCTCCTCCTCCTCCTTCACAAAACCTCCTTTTTAATACCTTCCATCCTCTTCTTCCTCCTCTTTCACAAACTTACCAACCTCCTCCTCCTCCTCCTCCTCACATCTTGTCTTCCTCTTCCTCCTCCTCCTCCTCCTCCTCAAATCTCGTCTTCCTCTTCCTCGTCATATGGAAGGAAATCACCAACTTCACAACAAGCAGGTCGAGTGAACCCGCCATATTTGGGAGCGCACTCAAAATATCGCTTGCCTCCAATGCTGGGGGGGGAGAGAGAGAGAGAGAGAGAGAGAGAGAGAGATTAGTTGATGGTACTACAGGGTATACACACACACACACACACACACACACACACACACACACACACACACACACACACACATATGAAGAACAGAAGGAAATGGGACTAAAGGACCTCACATATGAAGAACAGAAGGAAATGGGACTAAAGGACCTCACATATGAAGAACAGAAGGAAATGGGACTAAAGGACCTCACATATGAAGAAGGACTGAAGGAAATGGGACTAAAGGACCTCACATATGAAGAACGACTACTACTACTACTACTACTACTACTACTACTACTACTACCACCACCACCACCACCACTCACCTTCCATTATTCTTTCCGAGAGGCTCATCATAACGAACGCCAACCCATGTCCCGGGTTTGAAGTGAACTTTGCCGACAAACATCACCTCCCCTCGTCGCGTTGGTTCGCCCTGGACCCGGACCTGTGGAGGGGAGGTAGGTTAGGAGGAGAGAGAGAGAGAGAGAGAGAGAGAGAGAGAGAGAGAGAGAGAGAGAGAGAGAGAGAGAGAGAGAGACTGACACACACACACAAGAAGAGGAAGAATAAAAGGAGAAGAAGAAGAAGAAGAAGAAGATAAGGAAAAAGAATAATGAGAGAAAAAAAGAGAGAGAGAGAGAAAGAGAGAGAGAGAGACCCCAAAACAACAACAACAACAACAACAACAGACCTCACAGCGACTCCCGACACTGATGGTCTTTGCTTTCTCCTCCTCCTCCTTCTCTTGTTTCTCCTTCTCCTCTTCTCTCTTCTTCATCTCCTCTTCATTGTATTTCCCTAACTTGTTCTTCAGGAGGAACGAACGAACGCTGTCTGAGAGAGAGAGAGAGAGAGAGAGAGAGAGAGAGAGAGATTGTACATATCAGGTTTTTGTTATCAAATTTTGCACATACACACACGTACAGAGAGAGAGAGAGAGAGAGAGAGAGAGAGAGAGAGAGAGAGAAAGAGAGAGAGAGAGAGAGAGAGAGAGAGAGAGAGAGAGAGAGAGAGAGACTGACACACACATACATCCACACACATATAAATTTCTCTCTCTCTCTCTCTCTCTACAGACACACACACACACTTTTAATCTCTCTCTCTCTCTCTCTCTCTCTCTCCAGCACACAGACATACAGACAACTCATATTTCTTGTTAATATCTAATACTACTGCCATAACACTCCCTACACCACTTCAACACTGCTACAACACACACACACACACAGACAGACAGACAGACAGATGAACAGACAGACAGACGTACAGACACTCACCATTACGTTTGTTGTATTCGTCTTCAGGCAATTCATATTTTTCGACGTTGGAAGTGTCGTCAAACTCTCCAAGCTTCCTGGTTTTGTCTGTCACCTGAAAATAGTGGTGGTGGTGGTGGTCTCTCTCTCTCTCTCTCTCTCTCTCTCTCTCTCTCTCTCTCTCTCTCTCTTGTCTTTATTTGTATATTCAAGAATTATCCTCACAAATTTTCTTTCCATTATATAACTTTTA